>NC_088202.1:56751277-57051277 GCF_037126465.1 Ornithodoros turicata | reverse complement strand
AACGGTGAAATTTTTTACAGTGTGGGTCTGTCAATTTGGATCACGATAGTGTGGGACTATTTCCATGTCTACGGGTATTACCCATGCTTTTAATTCTAAATGAGTGTTTCTGCACTGTAATGGGATACTATGGGAATGTGTATCTGGATCACAGTATCCCATTACAGTGCAGAAATTCGCATCATTAATGAAAAACATGGGTAATACCCGCACACATTGGAGTAGTCCCACAATATCCTAAACCAGTTAGACAGTCCCCCAGTATCTCGTTATACTGCAGAAACTCGCATTTTGAATGAAAATCATGGGTAATACCCACAGACACTGAAATAGTCCAACAATATCGTAATCCAGATTGACAGACCCGCAGTATCCCATCACAGCGCAAACAACCGCGTTTTTAATTGAAAGCAAGGGCCTTCGCGAGTGCCGTTTGCGAAGCGATTTTGTCAAACGCGACCGCAACAGGGGAACAGGTAAGGGTCTCAAACTCCCTTGGTCCAAACTCCTGTGCCCAAACTCCTTTTCATTGTCAAATACCGTGATCTTAATTTCACATATACATATTACAAAAGCCACTCAGGGCATTTTTTATATTATTTTTATATCAGGCGATATTAAGACCGAAATTTGGTCAAATTTACATATTTTTTGGCCTCCGCGAGTGCCGTTTTGGAAGCGGTTTTGTCAAACGCGACCTCTCTTGGTAAAACAGGGGAAACAGGTACGCCTTGGAACCATGATTAAAAGGGCTTCGCACGTTTTAAAGGGCTCGATCTGTTGCCGCCTTTTGCGAACTTTGCGGTTGGCTCCGTTACAATCCCAGTATAAATAAGGGCATAGCATAAGCCGTTGATAGTCTTTCTTTGGCACCATGATACAAGTCGTTTGAGTCATTTTAAAGGGCTCTGCTGCCGCCTTTTCCAAATTTTGAGGTCGTCTCTGTTACGGTCTCTGTAGAAGGGCTTAACACAAGCCGTTGCGAATATGCCTTTGGCACCATGATACAAGGGGTTCCGACCGTTTTAAAGGTCTCTCTCTGGTGCCGCCTTTTCTGGATTTTGCGGTCGCCTCTGTTACAAGCCCAGTAGAAAGGCATAGCACGAACCACTGATAACTGGCAGCATAGGATACAAGGGGTTGCGCTCATTTTGAAGAGCTCTGCTGCCTCCTTTTCCGAACTTTACGGTCGCCTGTGTTATAACCCTAGTAGAATGGCATTGCATAAGCCATTGATAATACGTCGTTCGCTTCATGAAACAGGGGGTGTCGCCCGTTTCAAAGGGCCTTGCTGCCGCCCTTTCCGAATTTTGCGGTCGCCTCTGTTACAATCCCAGTAGAAAGGCACAGCATAAGGCGTCGCGAATATGCCTTCGGCACCATGATCAAAGAGGTTTCGGCCGTTTTAAAGGGCTCTACTGCCGCCTTTTCCAAATTTTGCGGTCGCCTATATTACAATCCCAGTACAAGGGCATAGTATAAGTCATTGATAATAGCTTCGCTATCCAGAATACACCAGTAACCCTTTATGGTGAATGATGAGTACTGGCTTGTGATCGTATTCCTTGGTCGTTCCTGCACTCATCGGGGTTCCAGAAAGGTTCTTTTTCTCTTTCTTTTTTTTTCTTTTTTGCTTTTTGCTAGGAAGTTGGCAAGTGAGGCAATGTTTCAGAAGCAGACTGTGGGTAATCTTTGCCGTCAAGGTCATTTCTTGCATGTAGACGTGTAAACGAAGCATGGACTACTTCATGTGTGCTGCACTTCGCTTCGAGAAAAAAATAGTTCATTACCATAGACAGTGAAATGGAAAAGGCTTCGTAAAGTATGCGAATTTTCATCTATGAAATACATTCTCAGACTTTAGCACCAGCGCTGGTAGGTGTCCGCTGCCGTGTAAGTGTTCGGACTGCCGGAGATTTGTCGAGCAAGTTCACTTTTCTGCCTCTTACGTATCTTGGCAATTTTTTCCTTGCCATATCCTCGCGGCTCTGTCACGCTGAATTCAAATGGCAGATATCAGCTTTTAGCCCGTTGCGCAACTCATATCAGCACCGAAGAGCAACGGCAATTTCTTCTTTGTCATTATTTTTCCGGCTGGCACTGCATAGCGTCAATGCGCGTAGAAGCAAAGATATGGGAAAATGCGTGATAAAATGTCTGCGTGACTTCGAGTGGAACGAACTATTCCGAAAGACTGTACCGTACAACTACATTCGCATCTATGTTATGTCGCGGGGCTAGTTAGTGCCAACAGAACTATACTTCAAGACGCAGTCTGAAGTATATGTTCCAATTAATCAAAAGTAAATTTAATTCGCCACACCTGATAGGAGACGCACGCGTCTCAAGGAATAAGCATTTTCTTGCTTTACAAGAACATCCGGCTTGCACAGACGTCTTCAAGTTTTCTTTCGTTCCTCGCACAGTCCACGATTGGAACAATCTTCCGGCTAACATTAATAACGAACAAGACAAGAACAAGGTTTTGCATTTATGTTAGAAACTGTCTTGTAAACACCTGTTGTAATTGTCTGTTCTTGTGTTGTTGTAAATTGCCCTGTGGCCTATCTACTTGTGACTATACCCACAAGGGTGGGTCAACAGCATTGTAAGTACAGTAAAATGAAATTCCCTCAGTGTTCTGTACTTCTTCTCCGCCTCGTGGATCGGTGGCCTTCTGGATTCGTAGCCTCTGCTGGGATTTGGGATTATACACGCCTTCGGTTCTGAATGTATTTAGTTCTGCACCAATGTTTCTGCACCAACGAAGTCGCGTTTGGTCAAATCGTCGCCCAGATAGCACTCACCGGCGCCAAATTGTCAATTTCTTCCATTTCATCTCGTGATAACTCTTGATATAAACGTGATATCGATGATGTCATCATTTAATTACGTAGTCTGTATATCTATATTTAATAGCTATGAGTCTGCGTCCCATGGCTGTTTCCCCTGCGCTAAGAAGTAGTGTTTGGCATTTGATCTTGTTGGTATAGCCCGTGCTATTTGTGAGCATGACAACAACGTAAAAAATGCGGCCTATTCTTCTGAATTGGCTAGCCACGTGACAACTTGCACTGACTGGGCCCCATGCTTTGAACATACGTCCTCTGTAATCTTTCGTAAGGAAGATTCTCCTCGGATGCTTTTAGAGTCGTCGGCCATAGCAACTAGGCCAAATGCCATCAGTCAGCCTTCCATCGTAATTCCTCCTTGTTTGGCACCCACCAAAGTGTTCAACCCTTCCCCCTCTGTAACCCTTTGGCTTTGTGTAAAATAAACAATGATTGCTCGTCTGAGTCTCGTACGTGTTGTGTCTGTCTTCTGTGTCTTCCTCAAACTCAGGGAAATGTTGCCTACATCAAAGGACACTGAGGCTGTGCATATTTCACAGGGTGCAAGCTCCTCACATGGTCACTGAAACATGGCCCTTGAAATCCACAAATACCCTGGAATTCAAAAATGCCATTTTCAACGTCTGGAAAACCCTGCAGTTTTCTACAGCCCTTGAAAACGCCTGGTATGTCATCTTAGATACACGTTATAGTGCAGTGTAGTTCCACATTGCTCTCTTGCCAGTAGTTTTCCATCCCCTCTCTTTTGAATTATTTAGCTTGTAAGTGCCTTTCCCACAATGGAAGACGCCGAATGTTTTGATACTGTTGACTCTGGACCCTGGACGACTGCGGATGATGTGTGTACACAATAATTTTGCGTTTTGGTGCACGGCTCAAAATCAGTTGACAATGTAGAGCCTTTGAACTTGCACAACTGCTTTCTTTTTTCAGAACCTGGACCAACTAATGCACGTGGACTCCATCATCACCACAGACAATGCATACGCACAGTCTCGTCCCAGGAAGACCACATCATACTATAATTATCCCAGCTACATTATATTTATAGATGCCGCAGTACATATCAGTTTTCTTCAGACATGCCCAAGCAAGCCTTCATGCAGAACCTGGTACCAGTGGGGCAGGGATGGGCAGTATTTAAATACATTGTATTTAAAATAACTGTTTAAAATATAAACACATGTATTTATATCTTGTATTTAAATACAGCTTGGAAAAATTTATTTACAGTTATGTTTAAATACTGTTTCTGAGTATTTATTTGCTTGAATACTTTGTAAATACATGTAAATACGTCAGATGCGTACGTCTTCAGATTTCACAACTGCATGTATTGTCGTGACTGAGGCCTTGCGGAGAGGCTAAAGGTTATTCACCCGGTTTGAAGGATTAGTACACTTTTAGAAGCTTCTTTCGGGCGTACATGGATACTGCACTTGTGTCAGTAATCAAATGGTATCAACACTCTACCAATAGCGCACTCAGTACCAAATGTGAGTATTTCGCTCTGAAACTTCAGAAAGACTCCAGGACCAATGTCTAGATGTCTTGTTCCTCAGCTCCTGTGAGGCTCTTTCCTACGAATCAACATCGTTTGATCAAACAGGAGCTGGGTGGACGATAGAATCATCGAATTAAATCATTTAATCAATAAAATCACGATGTTGAAGGAATGCTGTTCGTAACAGTCTGTTTGAATGCGCTGTAAACAGTTATTCAGTCTATATCTATCTTAATTATTTGCTTATTCAATGTACCTATTTACGAAAGTATTAAGAGTAGTTAAATACTGTATTTATATTTTGTATTTAAATACTGCATTTACAAAGTATTTATGCAAAGTATTTAAATACATATTTAAGCAAAGTATTTTGTATTTATATTGATATACACCAGAAAAGTACTTATGCCCATCCCTGCAGTGGGGTAAAATGTGGCGGAGGATCAGGTCGTGGCTACTTTATCGAACACGTGGCACTGCCGTCACCTGTGAAGGTACCCACCCAAAAATTTAAAAGAGTGTGTGTAGCTGAGAAAAAAATGAATGACACGGTATCCACACTTCAAGATGAAAAGCACGACGATGCATACTGTCTATACAAGAAGGAACACATAAGAAATGTGCAAGCGAGCTGGTGAGCATTCGATGAAGGCATTTTTTTTTTAGTTTGAGAAATGAAGAACATAGAGATGACAGACACTAACATGACGAGGCTCAATTAACTCCCTTGCAATTTCTGGTCCTTTAGAACTTACACTGTCATGAAATCCTTTCGTTTTAGCGACATTTTCACATATTCATAGCTATCCAAAAGAAGCTTCGGTTCCTCCTGATGGAAGTAACGACTTCCATAATCCACATTGTCTGAATCTCGGGCGCTTTCAGTTGCGCTCGCCTTTTATAGGCATGATCACGGCTTGTTTTTTTTTTTTTTTCTTTCTCTTGTTTTTTCTGAGGTATTGACCTCAAAATTTTCCTATGCCATCAACGAGCACACGTCCTTTCACGAGAAACGGTGTTTTGAATTTTGCTAAAATTCAGCTCTGGATTTTTGTTCTTACTCAGGTTGAATAGGTCATGAATTCTGAATTTGCAGCAATGCAGCGGAAACAAAGACGTTGGCATGTGATGATATCAGGCTCACAAATTGAAATCAAGCTCCCAAATAGAGAAGTATGGCTTCAACCATAGTCTGAAAGGCCTGAAAGATGCTACGGGATCTGCTGCATTTGAACGGACAAGCATACAGCAACAAGAAAACTCATGAAAGAAAAAGGAGCCAGATATGCAACACACTGTTTACGCATAGGATGCTGTAAAAGGTATCACAGAATCGTAGTATACAATGTCACAAATTTAACTCTACGTTGACTTGTCTACCAGCAGAATGATTACTTCACAACAATATAGGTCTTGGATAGATCTCCATTAAAAGACTGACTAGTAATAACAGTGACTTTGCGTAATCGATAATTTTCTATCTGTCCCGAAATGTTCCAACTACCGGAAAACTGCCTTCACGCCATTGCCTTGACAGCCTCTGTCGTTGTAGGTTTTCAGAATGTATCTTCTAAGTCTGCCAAGTATTGCTGTGCTGAAAATCAGACTGCTCTATGCGTGAACAAACCTTAATTCTTTGGGTCTGCAGTACTTTTCAGAATTTTGGTTCTTGTTTTTCAGAATTGTAATGATGTAGCCACTACTCAGTTTGGGATGCTGAAGCCCGAACCAAGCTAGTACAGAAGAGGCCCTGACGTTTCGGACCCGACTTGGCTCCTTCTTCAGAGTTGACAGTGGAGACCAGGGAACAGCACATTTTATACTCTGAGGATTTCGACTCACTGTCATCCCTGAAGGAGGCAAGTTGGCTTTGAAACGTCGGAACTCCTTCTGTAGTAGCTTGGTTGGAGCTTCAGCATCGCTCTTGATTCCCACTCAATCCGGCACATCTGTGACGAATATGTTCACTTCAACTACTCAGTTTCTTTATCCCCCTTGTTCACCTTCGTGCAAAATAGTGTGATCTAACACCATCACCAGCAATGTGCGCCATTACGCAAGCAATGAATGGCAATAAAGAAAATATACTGGTAAACACTTTACTTAGGTTGCACAAGAAGGGACTACAAATGTATTTCATCTGAGATGTCTCTCTTTTTTGTCTGGACTTCATTGCGTTCAACCTGTCCTCCTTTCATTGTTGTCTGTTTATGCCACAATGCGAGGGAATTTTTCCAAGTCACAGAAACTTGTCATGTGAATGACTCAGACAGCCCACGTTATGGTGTGTGGGGAAGCATTGCAAAGATAACAACTAGGTGGCACCTTTATTTTGCATACCTTCTATTGTTGACCCTCTAGGCTGTGCAATGTCTGATTTTCATGACTGTGAAGGAGCATTTGAATCATCCTTCGTACATAAACTTTTCAGTATTGTAGTTCTTCAGCCCCAATCTGCTTACACCCTTGTTATATGTCACATGTGATTCACAGCTATTGCTATGTTATGTAATGATTCCCTGTGATGAGCAGATGCACTTCAACAAACGTATAGAATAAAGCAAATTCACGGATTTTTCAGCAGAGCATTGTACTGTGGAGGAATGGTTGTTCGAAACCTCCAGACCATGGCAAAGCTATCATCTACTGGATGTGTTGCCCTGGTGAACAGATACCAGTATTCCTCGTGGGGAGATGTGCATCCTCGATCCTCAGGGAAAGTCTGGTAATTTGCTCATGGTTGGACGTCACCTATAATCTCGTGTGATCCACCCTCTGAGAGGACAGCGGTGTAGTTTCATCATGTGCATCATGGGATCATGTTCGATCAGTGTCATGTTTGTCAGTTTCACTTTTTTTGTTTTTTTGCTTTTATTTAGTTACTGAATGCTCAGCAAAATAAACTTATTGCTCTTCTTTATCTATTTTTTAACTGTCTGGTCACAATTTGCTTTCGGTTGCTGTTTTCATGAACTTTGAGAGACCACACAAGTTCAAGCACCAAACTGCTGTTTGCCTACAAACTGCACTCTCTCTGCCTATCTGCTGTGGCTAAAAGGAGGAAGTAGTGGCGCACTTCCGCAAGCTACTCCAAAAATTTGTTGATTTTTAGCGATTTGAGTACGAGAAAGGCAAAGTGATTTTCAATACGTATACTATGCAAATTCAGGACTATAACTTATGCATCATGTATGCAGTCCAGTTACTATTTATAGCCTACTAGTTCACGCTGCCGACACACCCTTTTATATCACGTCGCCATCCATGTTTAGACAGAGGGCCGGCATTGCAAGTTTATGAACTGCTTCACGACGATTTCTGGAAACGCTCAACGGCACAGACACTTGATCTGTTTCTATTTCTTTGTAGCTACCGCAACCGCACCTGTGTCATATGCAGTTGTAGAGTGGACCTAGTTTATAAAAATGAAACTCTCGTCAGAATGGATCCACCACATAGTCCACGACAACGAGTCATCGATGCAGAGCCTTTCGAGTGGCGATAAATTCCTTTATGCAATGAGGCCTTCCAGCGTATATAGGAATGGCATTGTTCCACTAGCTAACTAAGGAATGTGGGTGATATTCTTGTACTCATACGCGTCGTCGTTTCGCTCTTAAACTGGTTATTTCGATTTCCTCAACTATTATTGGAAGGAACATAATGATAGGTACAGATGTGAACAGAGAACGTCAATATTGTGGATTTCGTTGAACAGAACATCGTGTTGCCCACAGACAAACGTGCGGCAGAGTTCCCCGCTAGGCCTAACAATGATGTATTTTGACAGTGTGGGTTTTAAGAGCGTGGATTCTTAAATGGTTTGTTTCAGCATATGCATTTTGGCAGGTGGAATTTTAAGCGTGGATTTTTAAGTGTTTTATTTTCAGGTTTTTATTTCAGCATACACCCAAGTTGTGCACATGTGATATTGCGGAAGCACGATGCGTAGAAGTAGAGGGTGAATAAAGTAGACACGAGAATGTAACGGTGGCTGCGTGTTCGGTTTGGACTAGGACACCACAGCTCAGACTCAGGCTTTTCACATTATGAAGTTTGTTCACGAGCTGGCCTGTATCTATGCCATACTCTCAGTCAAAAGCCAAGTTATTGAGCTCGAAGATGGTCGGAGTTGCGTAGAAAGTCGGCAAGCGCTGCCAGGATGGCAGACCGCTACACCAATGAAGCTACAATGATGACCGCTACACCAATGAAGACCTGCAACCTGTGGAGAGGTCGCACGGTTCTGAGTACCAACAGGAATGATAGAGACCCTTTTTCCTCGAAAGTCACCAGTCGATGCAGCAGTGTACTGGAGTACTGACAACTGAATTGATCGTAACATTGGAATAACAATGTGCTCATTAAATGCAGTCTCTCATTTCGAGGTCTCGAGATCTGCACATAACTTTAAGCAGGACAGTACCCCTTATGTGACCAGTGAATGTTGTGGTTTAGTCAGCAGCATAGCAGCTCGAGAGCTTCCAGAAGGAAGTATGTAGTGTTCACGTGGTGGCGTACCAGTATACACACAGTGCAGCGCAGATAATGTAAAAGTAGTAATATCTGAATGAAGTGTGGGACTGAAGTGTCCCGAATTTCACGGTCGTCGTTCTTCTGTGAAATTAAAAGGCTGCAAATATTGGTAACGACGGCAGAAATAAACCAAGTCAAGGTCACTCGCTGAGGGCATTTTATCGTAGCACTCTGACAATTTTACTGCGAGTGGCAGTATTTCTTGACACTGCATATTCCACACTCGTTCTTAATTTTCCGAATGCAAGCTTCCAAGCTGTCATCAAGTTCACCAAGGAAGGGCTTCCCTCCATGGGAATGTCGCGAAATCACCTATAATTCCCCGTATCTTGGCATGACATATAAAACTCCGACCCACACTAGCTCCTCACCTGTACCGTGATGAATCTGCACAGCGAAATTAAGGTTCCACGAATTACTTTCGAAACGTGCCTCCATCCGAATCTACGAATTCTTAACAACTTAAGCGCTTCTTGGAAAATAAAACGAAGAATAGTCGCGCATGTACTGATCTGTCGCCTAAAGAAAGAGCAAGCTCAGATAGGACCATCCGTGTATTCAATATCGGTTCCGGTGACTGATCCAGCAACTACACGATGCGCACGACTCTAGAATCCCGAAGCAAACGGAGTTGCCTATAACGTTGAACATAGAAGTGAAACGCAAGCGAGCTGGTGTATTTTTACGTTGGCAACATGTCCCTGAGCTTGGGGGAAGGACACATTTTTGTTCCCAAATGCTGTTCGTTTTTGTTCTTTTTTTTTTTTTGTTGCCCTTCGCCCAAGCACAGGGACATGTTGCGAACGTGAAATTGCCTACTTAAATTGAGTGCGTTCAAAGACTCACCCATATATCCAATACTACATTTTCTCCGTCCAGGTTCACCTTTTTGAAGAAAACATCCATACCTTGAGGAAGGAAAGCACGCAATTATTTTACACGAGTGGGTAAGTGAGGGTGCGTCCGAATAGTGATGCGTCACACATGCCGTCATAGTGTGCACAGGGATAGAGTATACTAGAAGAGGGAGAGTGAGGCGACCGAAGCGTTCTCCTTGAAGCGCCGAGTGTGGAAAGCCTCGAGGGCGCTGCGAGCGAACTGGCTTGGGCCAGCCGCATGGTCGGGCAGTTGCGCGCGTGTGAAACCCACGACCGACTCTATACTAGAGACGTGGACAACTGGCGATCGCCTATGAGAGAGCCGGGTCATGGGATTGTTACGGTAGTGGCCACTGCAAGCGCCACATAGCATTATTGGGGAGAGGGAATGACACTGTCCTCTTGCCACCGTCTTTCGTACTATACAGGCTGTTGCTAAGCACGCGCTACGCTTATGGCTTCGTCGTCGTCAAAACAGCCTACCATTTATTGCCGCGGTATCGGCATGTCACGTGGTAACGAATAGTGCGAGCTAGCGCCAAATCCCATAGCCAAGCGGCGATTGTTTACTACACTACTACCCCGGTACTGGGAGCTTTGCGGATGGCCAGGTCTCTAGTATAGTAGTAGGTCGTGGTGAAACCCCGCGGATTTCGGTTTTTGTGCTGGGAGCCGCCGTGGGAAACACTCAATTCAATTCAATATTTATTTTCCCTTCGGTTTAGAGGGGAAGGAGAAAGCCTAGAAGGCTTGACGAAGGCTCCCCTCCCAATGTGCATCGTGCAGAAGCACTACAAAATGACAAAGTAACAAATTGCAAAATAACAAAGTAACAAACTTAAATGCACAGTGAGAATAAAGTGATCAGTCCATATGTAGGATGAAACTAGTGAGGTTCTTTTTGGTCACTAATGAAGGATCCGGTGTAATTCTAACATGTTGATTAGGTATTGAAGCGGACGTGTATTGTACTAATTGTTTGTCGTAGTTAGTTCTACATAAAGGTGTACACCACTGCTCACTACGAAATGAATAACCAGACACTCGTTTATTGAAATTACACAATATTAGGAAGCTCGCGTTATTATTACGTAAAGAACCGATGCCAGCAACCTCTCTCAAGGCTCTCTTTTGTACAGCTTGCATTTCATTTATATATCCGGTAGTAGTTGTACCACAACTTGTTTGTTTTTCTGGTAAGATATAACGATATCTGCTTAATATTCCGTTTACACCAGCTTGTTTCTTTGTAGTGTATTTTACACTACAAAGTATTTTACACATCTATAACATGCTACCTCTATCACTGCCACCACAAAGCAAGCGATGGGACTCAAAACGTTAATTTACATATTTACACACTTAGTTTACGTTAATAAATAATTAAGCTTTAATTAATTAATTAATTAATTAATTAACTAAATCAATCTAATTACATTATTAAATTAAATTAATTGATTACACTAATATAGTTATATTAATTAGTTCAATTATTTAGCTTCTTAGTTTAGTAGATTATTTAGTTTTAGTTAATTAGTTTAATAGGTTAATTAATTTACTTCATTAATAACGTTTAATTTAAGTTTATTTTTGCACACGGCACTCCGAGTGGTATTCTCACTTCATTCCCATTTATTAGGCGCACATAATCGCGGACAATGTAATGGTCCTCGAAGTGAAGCTCGCACACGGCGCTGTTCAAGCGGTTTGTCACGGTTAAGATTCTTTTCCCAGAGCTTCTTACGTTCTTCATCTTTAGGAGTTCGTGGATACAACACATCGTTGATTTTACACCGCGGGAATGGGCAGTCTTCACAGACTCCAAATCTGCACTTCAAGCAATTGAAAATTCTGACATACGTGGCCCATCCGCACCCCTAGATGCTAGACCCCGTCAAGATGCTGCATTAATCCACCGAATGCGCCTTGATGTGGCCTTTACAGCTCAGTGGCGTCACCGCTTGGGATAACTTGACTCTCCCACCTGCTGCCACTGTGGTGTTCTTGAGGATCTGGAGCATATTCTTCTTCATTGCTCCCACTACCAACCTTCCCGAACCACACTCTCCGAGTCTCTTCGTCAGCTGGACTCTCGCCCCTTCTCCCTATCGAAATTGCTTGGTCCCTGGCCTAATCCAGCCCAGCAACGCTCTGCACTCAAAGCTCTTCTGACGTTTCTGGACACCATCGGACTTCGATCGTTATTGTGAAGGGGCTCGTTATTTTATTCCCCACTTTCCCACCAGCAATGGGGTAGAGTATCGCCTGTGGCGATGAAGCTCCCCACTCTCCAAAGCCAAAATAAAGTTGTTGTTTTGTCATCTTTAGGCGCGCTGAATAGCCAGACCTTCCTTTTGGGCGCTTACACTTGAGTAGAGTGACCTAGAATCACTCTAACCAGAGTATCCAGAGCGATAACCTGGAGCATGACAATGACGATTCCTGCCCCTCGGCATGATGAAAGCTATATGAAAACATCAGGCTACAGCAACCGCACAAACACGCATGTAAGCAACTTTCTTGGTATCAGCCACGACGAAAAACACTTGCTCCCTATGTGGAACGCTGGGCAACTCCCCAAGCCACATCTATCGCAGCGCCCCCACACGCTTTCCACACTACGCGCTTCACCGGAATGCATGGGATGAGCGAGCGGGTCGGCTCACTACCAGCTCCGGTGGCGCAGCGGTAACGCGTGCGCTTGGAGACTGGGAGGTCCGCGGTTCGAATCCGCGGGTTTTTTCCTGGGTTTCCCTCAGATGTGTAATAGGCGTATGCCGGCACAGTTCCCCTGAAGTCGGCCCATGGACGCAGCTATCCTCCCCCCGAGCGGATTCCGCTCGGTCTTCCACTTCACCCTTTCCTCTCCTCCTCTCCACCACCTTTCCCTCCCCGAGAAACATGCCGCCTAATCAGGCAGGCAGACCTCTCGGGTTCCTCCCAACGACACTCCTCCTCCTCCTCCTCGGTCGGCTCACTCTCCCTCTTCTAGTACACTCTAACAGGGATGGCATCCAATGCATTGCTCCATAGACAAAAGCGTGCTGGGCGAACGCAATGCATTCTGGACAGGTCCTGGTCGCACGCCACAGCAAACGTCAACGCACACGTGACCTTAAAGATGGGCCGCGCCCGTGATCGGCGGGCAAGCCGGTTGTAAAGAAACGAATTTGCAGTTTCTGGGCGCCGTTTTCGCCGTCTTTCCACCACGGTAATTGTTTTTATCCTATATTCTCGCAGTAAAATGCGCAGTTTTGCACATGAGGCCTCGTACTGTCGACCACTTCTGAAGATGGGATGACGATCCCGGGTAAAGACGCACTCAGCGGATGTGGTGCACTTGAACGAAAGAGGCATGGGTTAACATATCGCGGAAGAAGTACCGTATAGTTTACGCTGCAAAATACGTTGTACTCTTGGGTTTATGCCGACGGGGATATGCCGGCAAGCCCTAAAACAACATGTAGACAAAGTCACATGATCTCAAAATTACGTTTTGTATGACGTGCGACCAGGACAAGATGGCAGTTTTGCGAAAAGCACCCACTTGAAGGTAGTTACAAAAATGGCGGGTTTATGTCACCCCTGTGATAGTGTGCGTCCACGACCTACTCTATACTACAGACCTGGACAAGTGGCAATCTCCTATGGGAGAGCCGGGTCGTGGGTTAGTTACGCTAGTGGTCGCTGCCAGCGCCACATAGCGTTATTGGGGAGAGGAAATGACATGCGCACTACTATCATCATTGCCGCCGTCGTTCGTCGTGCCCAAAAGGAGCACCCAGGAAGAGACGACGAGAGCTCTGCTGCCGACGACAGTAGCGTGATGCAGTACCGGGATCGGCTTGCTGCGTATTTATCCTGCCCAAGGCTCCCTGCAATCGTCGATCACGACTATGATGTAACGTTGGAGCAATATGGTTGTGCTCTGAAAACTTATACGAGGCTGAATGCGACAGTCCTGCACGGGAAGCATTTGTGTGCAGTTTCGTTAATCTATTCATAGAACCATTTGAGAAGCTCCGCCTGCTTTTGCATTTTGTTTAAGATGTCCACTTCAATATTTGTTGAGGAGTGGCAGCGACGGCGCCTCGCGGGTGGCTCATCACTGATCACCTTATCCTCTGGATCTTCCTCTCGATTTTCCACATCTTCCAACCGATCTTGCGGCGTTTCTCATTCCCGCGAAGAGGTGTGAAGACTCGTGTCGCTTTAAAATGAACTAAAGAGCAGCTGATAAAATGTTTAGTGCTAATCTATATCTAACGTGAGACACTAAACTTACAACTGCAAATATTCCGTGCTGTTTCGCCTTCGCGCTATGCCCATTTATCTTGGTATGCCGCCATTTGCTCGAGCAAAATAGCCGCCGCAAATTGTCGTCTGCAAAGCTTTTCGACGAGCGCGCCCTTACCCGAAAAGTGACAGAAGCGCGTAGCGCACTCGGCGAAAACTGCATAATCGGAAGAGATTTCTGAAAGCGCATAATAAGCAAGGAGCATAGTAATGAAGGAAGGAAGGATGACGCACCATCATGGCGGAACTTCCGGTGTGCGGTATGCGGCATCTCGGACTATTCGGAAGCAGCCTGAGTGTAAAAATAATATGGAGGTATCGCATCCACGTAAAAAGAGCCGCTCTTTTTACGTGGATGCGATAGCTGCACATTGCGTAGATAACAAAACTGAATAACAATTAACACTCAGCTAGCCATAACATAAAAAAAGCAAAAAAGAAAATGAAGAAAAGAAAGGAGCAGGATAATAGGAAAGTGGGGAACAGTCACGCACATTATGCAAATGTTTGTTTTTACACAGATCACCCGGTAACAGCGTACCAATTGTTGCAGGAGGGTTGGTAGGCAGCGTGCTTCCCGTACCATTCTTGAACGTCCTCACAAAGCTGTGAAACAAACAAGACGTGGAGAATAACGTAAACCGCATGACGTTATATACATAATGAATATGGAGACACTAGTCCTGATGAATGCGAAAGCAGTTTTCGTTCTTCTAGCTGTATTGCAGAGCAATATTAGCCTCGGATTATGCTCATTCCCAAACTGCTATCGTCGAACGCCTTAGGGAGACTCCGCACGAAAAACGTGTTGAAGTGCGACATCAACCCATACCGTATGATGTTTCAGTGGACACAATTTCTCATCCCCAGGTGGCACAGATAATTAGAAAACGAATATTCTTCTTTGAGTGATTCGGCGCTCCTCCACGGAAGAGCGGCCCAGAAACACTGGGCTTCACCTCATCGGTATACTTCGTGTGCGCCTTTCGGTGGCTTCCCTTCAACCGGTGGCGAGTACTTTACAACAAAATCGAGGATCCAGATGACTCGTCATCCATGTCGCAGGAAGAAGTTACGAAGCGCGTACCCGAAACTAAAGGGCGGATCCCATAACACGCTACAAGCGACACGAGACAAGCAGCAAATTCGGTGGCGGCGCCACCACTCCGGCGACAAGGAAGCTCTGTTGCGGCTACAAAATCTTGCATCTACTCCCCCTAGATATTTGTCGTTTTGCACGGCCGGTAGAGACCGTTGCCCGGCCGTTGCCTGTTGCCCGAGAGACCGTTGCCCGAACCCGCTAGATTTGGCTGTATCTAAGTGGAGCGAATGATAAAGCATAGAAATGTGGGGGCAACGTCGTAGCGTAGGTGGCAAGTCAACTTTATTAAAATGATATTTCGATCTTGTGGGGTGGAAAGGAGCCGTTTGAATCGATGGTGATCGCGTGTGACCAAAATCTATTGCACATTGTGTGGAAGCGGGTAGAACGGCAGCGCCACCACAGACAGATATAACATAACAAACTTACGGTAGTGTAAATTTCTCTCGGTGTTTATGTTCCTGCGGCGGTTCAATCATGTATGCCGCATAATGAATTGAAAAGTAAGAATTTTTCTCTCGCAAATGTAGTTTTGTCGACAGCTGCTGTCACCTCGCAAATGGATCGGATAGTTGCACCCGCGACAGCGCCGACAGCGACATAATCTGTAGCGTGTCGCTTGTCGCGTGTTATGGGATCCGCCCTTAAGTAAACGGCCGACGGTTCGCACGAGACGACCTGTGACGTCACGCAGGGTACAGGAGGCCGGAGAGAAGAGCCTTCAGGACTTTCGGTTTCGATATAAGCTTCCCAGCTCTTTTCGCAACTAACGAGTCCGCGACCACCTAGTCAACTTTGTTTCTCATTTCTGAAGAATCTTCAGAAATTATTTACACAGTCACTATAAAGAATTTCGAATTGTCCTAGAGTCTCCCTTTAAAGGAACAATGAAACGATTATTTTCTTGTTTTCCATTGACAGAAGTATTACGTTCGTTAAGCAAACGTTTTATCTCGCTAGTTTTAGGGAATCATTTTCGATGAAACGGTTCCCGAACAGATTTGCGATGGCCCACTAAGATGGGGGAGTTACTCCGAATGGAATCCTCCGGATGGGCAGTTCCAAGACCATCCTCGAACCGCTTCAATGAAAACAACTCACTAAAACTATACCTAAGTTAAACGAAGTACCAAAACCAGCTCCCGTGGCATAGCGGTTAGCGTGGCCGCTTTCCACGCCGAGACTGGGAGGTGACGCGGGTTCGAATCCCCGCACCGGCTCTGCTGTCTGGGGTTTTCCCTGGGTTTTCTCGCAGACTTTCCAGAGGAATGTCGGCACAATTCCCCTTGAAGTCGGCCAAGGACGCATACTAACCCCTCTGTCCCCTACTCGTTTCTGCTGTTCCCTGTCCATCTGTCCACGTCTATATGCCGCTCATAGCCACAGCTGCTTCGCGGCGCTAACACGATATTTTTTTTAAGTGCTAAACTTGAATGAAGCTGACACACCTGGCGACACGCCAATGCCAGCGGAGGCAGGAGTGTCGTGAAGAAAAGCTTGACCCTGTCACCGCTGTGCAGCATGTCGTTACCCACGACCTCAACCGTCAACCCACGAGAACCGTTTTCAGCAAACAGTTTATGGGGTGTTTGGGAAATATCATAGTCCCTTTGAAGGAGCAGGAAAACATGTGCAGAAAATGGCCCCCTTTGGGGGTCACGCCTAATTCCGCCGGAAACAAGAAACGTTCTTGTACAAACGCAGCTGACAGTGACTTTAGTCATTGACTGAGGTGCGCTTTAGAAATCCCTCAGGTAATTCACACAAACAAGAACTCGTCTGTTCAATGAAATACTCCTATATTGCATTTTGTCAAATCAATTTCTTCTATAATTTTCCTTTTCTAACAAAAGGCACGCAGACACGGGAAAAAAGTGGAGGGCATAATAGTATTTGCGACAAAATCGCCACATGCAGAATACGATTTTGCCTCGACGTGAAATTCGGTCTTTTATTTGTTCGGTGTGATATTCGTGACTGACAAGTCCAACTTCTCGCATTGTCGATGCGCCTTGTGCTTTTCGGCATCGGCGTTACACTATCGCGTGTGCTTCGACCACGGTAACAGGGTCTGGATGTGTGTGATCCTAAATTAACGAGACGGCCGATATTAGAACCTTATCGACGCGGTAATGCTGTTTTCAATGTTCCTTCCAGGGCCTCCGTTTCTTAGTTCCTCTTACGTTTCTTTTCCCGGCATTGTAACTCCAGCGTAGAACGTGCTCGAAGTACGAAATCTTAAAAGTCAATAGAGCACCAAATTATCGATCGTGATCGACTATCCCCGTGACTGTGGATTTCGGGACGCCAAGGGCCCTGTTGATACTACATAGCGCAACCTAGCGTTCACAGTATAGGCGAATGATATTTATGGCGTCGTAAATTCCATGGGGTGAATGAGCAATTAAGACAAACAAAACGTGGTCTTAACATGGCTTAACATGACGAACATAAGCTTGAGTACTTGACCTGCGATCAGAAAGGTGTGGGAAAGGTGTGACCGATATTCGCTGAATTTTCATCAACTGCCGTCTTTCATACATTGGTTGCGTAAAAGGAGGCAAGAAATGGCAGTTTGCCTCGATGTCTTTTTCTTTTTTTTTTGTCTTTGTGATATTTTTTGCTGTACTCTATACGTGAGAAACTCGCGAGCTTTCCAAATGCATAACTTTTTGGCCTCAACAATCAGGCAAAGTGGTTTCAGAAAGTCCAACGGTTCTTTCCGTCACGCCGCTGTGAGAAGCCATCGTCAGTGTTCGGGAACAAGACAGCATGCTTGGCATTAGCACATGTGCAATGTTCCATGGACATGCTATGAAAATTCAATGTTATCCCAAAAGTGTCTCAAACGACTTTGTGTCCACAGCCGCTGACTTATGAGTAGAGGTGTGCGCCGAGGCCTGTTTTGCCGGCGGCGGCGTTCAGATGAATTCGACCGTCGCGGCGGTGGCGTCAGCGGCGCGGCGCGGCGCGCATTTAGACACGGCGGCGGCACAGAGACCGTTACATTTTGATTTTAGGGCCACCTTTAATGTTGTGGGCGTCAAACAAATGCATCTGCGTGTTTACAGTACTTACGCTGGCAGCATAGCCCTTGATCATGCAACTGCATAATGATTGACAGAGAAAATGCAGGTTAACACGAGTCTTCCCCGTGAGCAACAACTACGATGCGGCATACGCAGCAACAAAGTTACTTTTAAAGTTTTTGAGTACGCGAACATACCTTTCAAATGGCTTTGAAGTGCCAGCGTCCTTGCATTCATTGCAAAAGTACTCGTCTACAACGCGCATCTCCGTCATACGTCGACGCACCTTTCCAAAGTTCAAAAATACCGCCACACATTAGCTTGGCTTGTTCTTCCAATGAAGTGTTACTTGAAAATTTCTCACAGGCTCTACGAAAATCTTGACTGTATCAGTAACAGGTGACTTGTCGTCGTCCGACTTTTCACAGCGGTCAAAACCGCGTACCCGTACCTTGGGCGTACCGAGTAAACCAGAAATATCCTAGGTACGTCCCACAAAGGTCGCACACGTCGCAGATATCCGCCACGTCTATGCGACATTACCTGTACATCCACAACGCGACTTCGAAAAGTGTCTTACTTTGTATATCCCTGGGACATCTGGTAGATGTGAAAAGAAGGGAGCAATCGCGCGTTATTTTTCGGAGACACCTACGACACGTGACCGTTAGTGGCATGACGTAAGCAAACCGGGAAAATTTTGGGGTTTACTACGTTATTTACCAAGTAATCACACCATAGGTGGTAGCTTGAGTTAAAAACACGATAGCTGCTAGGATGGGGTGTCAGGAACGTTCGCAGGTATAAGCTGACGTGGTTTGCAGACTCACAAATTAACTGTAAAGACGTTGTCACCGTTGCAAATGTGATACGCCACGCTACACTTGACGAACGTACTCCAACAATTTGTATTTCAGTATACGCTCGCACTGGTATGATGGGGTAACTTCGCCAATAATCCTGGCGGTTACCGTGGTACAGGGAGCTTCCCAATGAAGACTTCTGAGGGATGCTCGCATGTTTTCTGTGGTGGGTAGTCCTCTTGGACTACCCAAATCCCAGAGCAAGAGGGTTAGCACGCCCCTCCCTCTCCTGTGCCACCATCATCTCTCCCCTCCCTCTTTCACCCTCCCCCTTCTCCCTCACCTGGGTGCACCGAGCCGCCACTTCAGAGCAGGCTGACCGCAGCTTCCCCCTACATCACCCCCCCCCCCCCGCTCTGGTATCTCTTGAAATCCGCGTACGCGGTGGAGGGGCCAAAAAGGGAGCCTGCGTCTGATATGGTGAAAGGCGGGAGCACATTTATTAACCTGTGGTCTGCATTGGTCTTGGATTCGGGCCGAAAGGTCGCTGTGCAGCCCTCCACAAGCGGGGTGTGCTACCAAAAGTAGATGCCTTTTTGTTTAATTACTGTGTGAAGCATTTATTGGCTACAGCAATCAATAACTATCAATTTCAAATTGATTCAATGCAAAAATAGCATAAATTTTAAAATATCCCCGGAACATCCAAATATCCAAAATAGATGTCTATGCGACGGTTCTGGGATGTGAAAACAGTAGGAATCTGGCAGTCGCATGGATGTACTTTCTACGTAAACGGGCTCTCTGTGAAGCTCCCATGGATATCCTAACATCCAATTTGCGATATCGCCAGGATGTACCTGGGATATATATGGTTTACTGGGGAGCGGGTCGTGTGCTCTACCCCCCCCCCCCTCGTCGAGCGTCAAGGTCACTTGTGGAAATTGTGCACTCTCTATTCATAAGTCGTCACGATTTGTCTCAGATGTAATATGAATCCCTGAACATGAACACCCGCATAGCCCACAAGAGGTGGTGAGGCTTGCGCGCTTTGTCCCACCTCTACGAAGCACTTTACCCCTCCCCGCTTGCGATAAATACTGGGAACGTCCACACACACAGACAACACACGATTACGGACACAAATGTAAAGACATGCACGCAGAAGACGCTGTTTTTGATGATTTTTCACCCACGCGCCGACCGTTATGCTCGGCGGCGGCGGCACGACGATCATGTTGGGTCGGCGGCGGCAGTCCGCATAAAAGTGGTCGCGGCGGCTCCTCGGCGCGACAGCGCACACCTCTACTTATGAGTCAACAGGGATGCCGGAGTGCCCAGCGAGGTCGCCAGCCGCTGCACTCACTCAGAGCAGTCACTTTTGCGCAACTGGACGAAGGACATTATGAAATCGAACAGAAAACGAAGCTTGCCCGCAACCTCAGCTGTGCAAGCAATAATTCGAAGCGAGAATTCGAAAATATCAAGGCATGCTTGGTACCATGTTTTCCCGACGCCGGAAGAACCAATGACGATGACTTTTATCATGCTTCGAGGTACTGAGAAGCACTCGCATTGACAGCGGAATGAACCCACGCGCTTATACGGCTCCTGCATGATGGTGGCAACTGCTTGCTGCTATACAGCATGCTTGGAGCACATAGCGGCGAGAAGGACGTGGCCGAGAGGAGGAACCGCTGGGAAGTCGACGCGGGGAGCGCACAGCTGCGCCTTCATGAATGCACTGTGTGCGGCAAACGCCAGTTTTCCACGCCTCTCTCGATGGAGCCCGCCGGTATTTTCACAATCTCGCGTGTTTCGTTACAGCTCACGTTATCGCTCTTCGCAGCGCGCTTCCGGTGCTGTAAAACTGCATAGTGCAATGTGAACAACGATCGTAGAAGACAGGGTCACGAAGAAGCGATGAAAACAAACGCTCACTAACTACTGAAACATTTATAATAAAAGGACAGACTTTGAAGACAAAGAGGAGCAAGCAGAAAGATGGTAGGAGGTTAAAATTGCACATGTACTCACAAGACCAGGAATGTTCCAAGTACGTTCCTGTCATGCTGCATTCTTCTCCAGATAAACCTAAAAAACGGTTCACTGGACTCATATCCATTGTATCCATAGTATAGCCACAGAGTTCCATATACCTTTGGCAAAACGTATCACTGCTAGGGCTGCTCTTTCGAAGATGCGGCTCGCAACACTTCATCCCAAGTTGTGCCGAGTAAATGTGAAAAGCAGTTACTTGCATCGTGAACCTACATTGCAAGCCTTGAAGGAAAGAGGGTAACAGACGCTTGTCCTGCTCTGACATGACTGCCAGAGAGGAAGCGCAAGAGAGGCCACGTGCTTATAGCTATCGATTGGAATGGCCGTATAGCTCTCGCTCCTCTGGCGTCCTCAGTCGTGTTCATACTACTGCAATATAAAAATAGGAAGCTTCGTGAATCAGTTTTTGCAGCTGTCTGTTAGCCGCTGCGCTTCATCTGACATAGCCACGACTGACAACACAACAGCCCAAGCAGCACAACATCTTGGCCCAATATTGGTCCAATCGTGGACCAATATTGCAACATCAAGATGATGTTGATATTTTTTACCGAACAGCATAAAGATGGGACGCCCGCCTTACGGAGCTTCGCTTTGCCATTCGTACGACGGAAAATAGGTCGACAGGATTTACCCTGGCGAAAACTAGCCAGAGTAGCCAGGGAGTGACAACTCTTCTCTCGTATTGCCAACTGTAGGACTTTTCTCTACTCTGAAGGGTAGCCGTCGATATGACGTCACACACAAGCTAGCAGACGACGATGCGTCGTCTGCTAGGTGGCTACGTCCAGGGTGTACAGGGTGTACCCTGTTTTACACCATTAAAAATAAATTATTGAAAAACACACGCTTAAAATTCCAGTCACCAAAATCCATCCACTGAAACAAACCTCTGAAAAATCCATCCCTTTGAAATCCACACTTTCAAAATAAATCATAGTTAGGCTTATGTGCACGCTATGCCGTACTGCATTGCGTGAGCAACGCAGTGTTTTATGTGGGTGGCAACAAAAGATTAGGGTATTTTGCGATGTTCTGCTTCGCATTTATCGTGTTTCTTCAAATTTATAGCTAGTATAATCAAAATATTGGCAATGAAATGTCGCGTATGAATACACCGATCTACAGGTCCGTCCGCGGAAAGCAACTGAGACGAGGCTATCGGAGGCTATCATGTCTGTACGAAGCGAGAAGTTGCGACGTAAACAACGAGAATTGCCGAGGTAGACCACAATTCGGGACGACACAGACACGTGAGCCTCAAACCCCCCAAAATTAACGAATTCAAACAACTCGAGGAAAAGAGGTGCTGACGTCAAGAATGGAGCGATTGCTGGTGTGACCACCTCTTTTCTCCGAGCTGTTTGAACTAGTGGTAGTTGTATCTGGTTGTGTTTGTTCAACTTAATACATGGCGAGTTGGAGCAAATAAAAACACAGCTAACTTCCGTTTTACACTACCAAGTTTGCCCCTTTCGTGTATAACAGATTGCTTGTACGGCGTTTAGCTGTGTGTAGAACTATTACACTTCGTGTCTTCGTTTCTTTTTACACCTGTCATTCGTCCCTTCAAGTATCTCAAATCCTTCTCTATACTCTTGCAGCAGGGTGGAAAAACATAATATGTAAACTTGTAACCTGCCTCCAACCGTCAATGTTACAATACGGACAGATGACCCTATAGTTAATTTCTGAACTGCACGCATGCCACAAATCAATGTTTTATCTTTATTGCGGCTGTGTCAGTAGCGAACCTCGCACAGGAGCATTTCAAGGATGGCCTCCTATACGAGGAAGCAGGCGAACTGCTGCTTTCTTCCTCTTTTTTCTTTCAAATGGCCGACTGTGTCCTACTCATGCGCCCTACCAATGAGTTGAATTAAATTGCCTGCTTCTTCAAATGAAGAACATGTGTAATTAAGAAACACCTGCAGACCTATACCAGTATGCTGGTAATGGGACTGATACTATAATTTACACAAACAGTCTCTAGGATCTAGATGGGGGGGGGGGGGTCATGTCCACCCCCTCAATTTCCATTGTTAGATAAAGCTTCAATTGGCCTTGACAGTGTAGCAGCATGCTACCCAAGGCAAGACCTTCCCCCCGAAAAATTCTGGAGAAAATCTGCTTGCAACAACGTGAAAAAAAAAGATCTCCAGAACAATGAAACAACTAGAAAACAACAATGGCACTAAAACACTTATACACTCTTGTGAGGAATGCGTTACCTGATTTGGACAAATCTAATGGAGCCACTCAAAACACGGAGCCTAGTGAGGGCAGGTTTAATGTTATGCACTCTATTTGTGTTTACAGAATCTCATATCTTCTCCTCGAAATGCTGCAGACTTACGACCATATACATTACTGATCTTCCTAAGATTGGAGTTGTCTAAATCCTTCTCCCTGGTCAATCTCAGTTTGGGATGTAACAAGTGAACTGAAAATGGAAAATTACAATTAACAATACCATGCATGAGTAGAACTGTACATTGTTTAACAACGTAATCAAATCTAGAACTATTTGGTTTAAAAATAAGGTCAACGAGGGGCTGTAGTAGTTCTTACATGCCATGATTCACGGACATCTTTTCTGTAACCTAAGAAGAGGTTCAACATAGGGCTGTACACTGTGGCACCATGATTCTGAACCGTAAGCGAGATATGAATGACCTAGCATGAAATAAATAGAGCGTAGTACACTAATTGGAAACAGTTCTATAGCAAGTAAGAGCAGGGAACAGGCTTTCGAAAGGTTTTGACAAATGTGCTGAGTGGGACGTCCCCCCGAAGATGTTCGTCCAGAATTTCACTGAGGTGATTTCATCAGCCTGCAGTATAAGTTTGCCATGAATAGCAAGATTAAGTGTAATCCTACGTAGTTTAGATAATGTACAGGTCCCAACAAAAGTTTACGGAACGCGCGAGCAATGTATTTTCTCCTCGGTATGACACCCTAGCGGCAAGCGGAAGCTGGCGAAATCAGGCCAGTTCACTGCCTCAGAGGGGTGAGCGACTGCGCTCCTAGCGACACACCGTGGTTGTTTCGGTATGGCTACTCTTGTATGGGCCCGCGAAAGAAGTTGGATTTCAATGTCGCGCCCGTCAACAACACGTGATTCAACGATTGTGAAGACAGAGCTCGCCGCTATCATCTTGATAGCGAGGATGAATCATGGTAGCAACACGTTACGGCGTATTGCTGCTATTGGAAAGCCGGGATATCTAGACAACCGAAAGAAAGAAATTTTCTGAACAGTTGCTTTGTTATGGAACTCAGTGGTGACCAGGTGATAAACAAATGGCGCTTTTATGACACAAAGGAACAAAATTAAACGAGGAATTGCATATTTATTCAGTACTTAGTGGCTTCCCCTTCAACAGAAATAACAGCACTCATTCTCTCTGGTAAAGACGCGTACAGCCGGTGGACGAGGGAGTTATCTTCGCGGAGCGCGGTCCACTCAGCCAGAATCGCCCCCCATAGCGCGTCCTTACTCCTGAGAGGCCGACGTCTAGCACTCATCTTATATTTTATTATTCCCCAAACATTCTCAATTATGTTCGAATCCAGGCTCTTCGCAGGCCATTGCAGCTGCATAATGTAGAGCTCGTCGAGGCGGCGTTGAACGGTTCTACACCTGTGCACGGAGCTGCCATCGTGTTGAAATATATAGCAGCCGTCAGGGAACGGGCCGTCGAGGACATAGGGTAGCAGGGTGCCCTCGATGACGTACAAGTAGGCGCCGCCGTTAAACCTTCCGTCCAGGCGCACCAGAGGACCAAGTCCCTGGTAGGAGTGCGCTCCCCACACGCTGACGGTCTGCCGGCCACTTGATAGCACTCTGTTAACATAGGCGGGCATGTACCTTCAAATGAACAAAAATACAAGTCATGTTATAGGTGCTCCTTAAATCAAGGTGGATTAAGACTATGTAAGTATACCTGCAATTTGGAGGCCGCCAAACCCGTTTCGACTGAGACCACCGAGTACTAAAGGCGATCTCGTCGCTGAAGACAACTGTGCTCCAGTGGCCGACGTCCCAGTCGCTGTGGTGCACCGCAAACTCTAGCCGTGCTGCTCTGTGCTCCGCTGTCAAAAGTGGTTTTTCTACGGCGACGCCGCACTTCAGTCCGCCAAGAGACGTGAGGCGCCGTTGAATGGTCCTTGTAGACGCGCTCACGCCAAGTTCCCTCTTTATGTCCGTTGCCGTTGTAAAGGGGTCGACGGCGCTGGCGGCGATGATGACCCTGTCCTCTTCCACAGTGGTAACTGGTGGTCTGCCTGCTCTTGGTGCGTCTTCTACGCTACCTTCGTCCCTGTAAGTTTGGACGACGCGGTTTACCGTGGAAAGGGAGCATCCAATTCGCCGGGCAATCTCCCGTTGTGACATCCCAGCCTACGACAAGCCGATGATGTTGTGCCTCGTGTCGGTGCTGACCCGTCTACTCATCTTGACAAATGATCAAGATTGACAATTTCACTTGCTTTTTATACAGTTCCGTGATACCTTATTTATCAGTTTAGGACGGACTCACACAGCTGTTGGGGGCTCGGTATGTTCCAAGGAAGATTACATGTAGCCAGTAGAGACAGATATTAAGGCAAGAAGAACATTGTGCAGGACTACGCAACCACCCTTTCTGATAGTTGGACCCTTCCAAAACCTCCTCAGCATATGTATAAAAAGCAAGTGAAATTGTCAATCTTGATCATTTGTCAAGATGAGTAGACGGGTCAGCACCGACACGAGGCACAATCGTTGTCTTCACAATCGTTGAATCGCGTGTTGTTGGCGGGCGCGACATTGAAATCCAACTTATTTCGCGGGCCCATACAAGAGTAGCCATACCGAAACTACCACGGTGTGTCGCTAGGAGCGCTGTCGCCCACCCCTCTGAGGCAGTGAACTGGCCTGATTTCGCCAGCTTCCGCTTGCCGCTAGGGTGTCGTACCGAGGAGAAAATACATCGCTCGCGCGTTCCGTAAACTTTTGTCGGGACCTGTACTACGAAAAACAATTGCACAAGTTTAATTTATGTTTAATATAATTTTGTTTTATCTGAACCACTCATCAGTGTATTCTGAATTATCTTCAGCATGCCATCGAATTTGTGCGACACTTGTGTCAGGCATAAAGAAATTGATGTCATCAGCGTACATTACACATAAGCAAATTAATATTTGTCCCAAACCTGAGCTTTGTGGGACTCCTATAGAGGCACACAGAGGCTCGAAGGGAACATTGTTACGTACAGCTGCTAGTGTTTGTGAAGATAGGTAACTGCTGCAAACTCTGAAAAAAAAAAAAAAATGAAGGCATGACGATGGAAGCCATTTTTGTCAACAAGACCTTGTGGTTATCGTGTCAAATACTGTTTTTAGTATAGAGAGATGCCAGCCGGGAAGGTTACAAGGTTATCTTTTAAGACGCTATTAACAAATTCTGTGGCAATTACCACAGCGGAAGAAGCGGATTGCTTTGCTCCGAAAGCCATATTGCTCGGAAGAAAAAAGCTGAAACATTTCAGAAAACGAATTCACTCTAGCACTAACAAGTTTTTAAAGACTGTGTTAATTACGGATAGTACAGACATGGACCTGTAATTATGATAATCATTTTGGTCGCCACTCTTATATATGGGAACAACCTTGGCCTTTTTTTTTTAGTACGCGTATTATAATACTTGCCTACATCAGTAGAATGGTTATACAAAAGCGCTAGTGTGTCACCCAGAACATCAAAGCTGTTGTTAACAACAGTACCCGTATCTAACCAGAATTTCTCAAGATAAGCTTTGAGTAGTAGTGTTTTAGATCCCAATTTTCGTTGTTGCTGAATTACGATACCTGTACTTCCTAAAATGCAAAAAGTAGTATATGTGCTGGTTTTCTTACCCTTAGAGTAGCAATAGGATTTTTGCTTTAATGAGTTTAAGCTTGTTGATGTCATCCAAGGACACGTCGGCTGGTCAAAACATAAATACTGAGAAATACAGGGTGTTTATTTTTAGCATTTACATAATTACAGCATTTACAGAATTTTTATAAACAGCGATGAGTGCAGTATAGATGTTGTATTTTGCTGTTGAGTTCTACGGCCAGTCATTTACCCTCTGGACGACAGTATTGAACTACCAGATGACTAATTACCTTAGACTCATTCTCTTTTTTGAATTAGTTGATTTCAGGGAAAAGCGAGATAGCATATTGAGAAAGAATCCTCGTTGAATCCTATTCTACGTTTTAAAATGCTGAAAAATGCGCGTGTGTTATAGTATGCATCCCAGAATTTCGATACGCAAATGAGCCTAAATGGGGAGTTGTTGCAAGTGACCACTGCTTGTTAGTCTCAGAAAACACCTTCGTCTACAGCCTTTGGTCTGTTGGTAACCATTTCTATTTGTACCAGTCCTCTCAGTGTGTGACTAATACGTAATGCTGCTGGCGACTTCTTCAACTGGCTTGTATCCAAAATTATACCCCTCAATAACAGTGGCATACTTTGCTCAGGCAACAATTGCTGCTGGAAGTGATTTGGAAGTTCACCATACATTGCTCACTATGGAGCATTACCAAAGGTAGACCTACACCTGGTGAGACAATGCTATGGACAACAAATCAATCCAACTGACCTTAGACAACTAAGCAATGTACCCAGTCTGGCGCTGTTCTGTGGCAGAAAATCCCAGTTCATACCAAATCAGAACCAAAGCGATACACAATGCATTAAAGCATTCATCCAGAAATTGTTGCATGTTATCATAATTAAGAGGGGCAGAAAGAAATGTCATGTTGTGGTCTTGAACAGCTGCCAGGGAATGCTCATCATTGATGGGTTGGACTTGATTTTCATTGAACGAAACAAAAAGACAAAAGGAGGCAAGCGAGCAGATGTAACATATGCAAGAGTGACCTTTCCTTTACTTGAGGAGCAGGGAACAAGACGCCAACACAATATACAAGAAGTCTACCTACCTGCAGCAGCATTGTCGCAAGTAACATGCAGGTGTAGTGCTCATAGTCACAGTGAGATATTACATACTGCTTTGCACCAATCTATGAGCTTTATTTTTATCTAGCTTACTTTTATCTTTTAGCTTTATTTCTATCTATCTAGCTTTCCAATCATGGCTTTCCTATACAATGTTCACAAAAAGGGCCAGCAAAGAGCATCATGCTGCTTAGCTGCCTCCATATACGGCCAGTTCATTACAGAATTCTTGATTACAAGTTGCTGATTGCTTCTCTCCAGACTTATTGTCAGTATTTAATCAACAGTCTGTGGACAAGTAGGAAAGTCCCATCCACAAAACATTCTCTGCTCTCTGCAAGCAGGAGAAAGTGGTCTTCACTAGTGAAGCATAGTTTTTTTTTTTTTTTTTTGCCCATTGCGCTTCAGGAACTTCCTCCTGTTCAGTCTCGCTATAGTGACCACTGGGTCCATGGTCTGCTGCAGCCTGTGGCCAGTAGTGACCTTTTCAACTGTACATCCTGGCTTGGACAGTATTGTACAAAAACATACCAGGCAATTCTGAATTGAAGAGTAAAATTCCTAATCAAAAATTCCTATCTTAAGTACGTAGTTAAGTAAATTCCTATCTTTTACTTCAAAATAGCAATGTCAAACTCCGCAATCAAACCTCATTTTGTCTCAATTCCTCATTTTACATTGAAGCATCATTTGAAATTGAAAACTTTAATTTTATTTGTTTTTCTATGTTATGTTAGTGTGTTATTGTGTTATTTGACTTTTATGTTTGTTACGTTATGTTTATGTATGTCCAAAGGCCTGCATATTTTGGCTGTACTGCAGTGAAAATGGCACACCTTGTGCCATGCAGAGACAAACACTGCTCACAGTGCACCTATTTCAATCCCAAAGACATGCAAGATTTCTCTCGCATTTTTTGCTTAAAGCCTCCAGATGCATGCTCATAGGCCTTCCACCTGTTTGCAAACCCTGTGTTACTGTGTGTACCCTGCACACAGGGCCTGTGTGTACAGGCCTGTTGTGGCCTGTTTGTAAAGCCTGAGAAGGTATTAAGCATTTCTTGTTGTTCAATTTCAATTTTTTTTTCAATTTCAATTTTATTAGTAGTATTTGCAATACATAGTAAACAGTGGGGGCCCCGTAGCATAGCTAGAGGTGGGGCCTCCCGGAAACAATCTGAATATCATATCATATGTGGCGACAACATCAGAACAAGGTATCCAATATAACAATGTACTGTCACAGTATGGGACAAAGCACAATACGCACAAAAGGAAAAAGAAGAACAAACAAATTAAATAAATATAAGAAATAAAAACAACTGAGGTTGAGCAAAATTGTGACGTTTATGAAGGTGAACAGCGTAGGCGAAAAAACCCATGGGAGAAAAAAGACAAATAGTTGAAAAAGCGTGCATGAAAAGAATGTGTATGAATATGAGTAACTAATTCATGAAATGGTTCCTTAAGATGATCCGAAAACGATGGAACGAACGTACTGACTTTAGGTTATCGGGCAAGGTGTTCCATAGTTTGGCAGCAACGAAGGTGAATGTTTGCTTCCCGTAGTTGGTTGTTGTGCGTGGCAGGAGAAAATTACCGGAGCGAGGTGATCTAGATAGAACGACTACTCCAAGACACTGATTGTTGAAGACACCTGACAAATGCTTGTACAGAAGCAGTAGAACGCGGAAATGAAACAGCTGCATGAGTGGCAAAATACGCAGTGATATGAAGAGGTGGCGACTGCTGCATACTGTGGGAGTGAATGTAATGATGCGAATAGCTCTTCTTTATAAGCGGTTTAGAGACGAGAGATGAGAGATATATGCGGATCGCCATGATGTGATGCAGTAAGAGAGGTGGGAATGTATGAAAGCGTAATATAATGACACAAGTGTATGGAGTGGAAAAAAATATTTGACCTTGGATGACGCATGAAGGCCGTAAGCCGCACGACGACATATGTTTGAGATGTGTGATGTGAACTTGAGATGGGTATCTAACGTTACTCCCAGGAACGTTACCTTGCCAGTAGGTAAAAGAGAGCTAGCATTTAGCGTTAAAGTTGGCAGCAGCGGTAGTTTCCTCTGAGGGCTATGGAAGAGAATGAATTCAGTTTTTTATGATTAATAGTTAGCTTGTTGGTGCGGCACCAGTCAACAACATTAGTAAGGTCCTCATTTAGTTTAGCCTGCAATGAGTTAATGTAATTTTCAGCTAAGAAGATGGTGGTGTCATCAGCGTACAAAATGCACTGTGAGTGAATGGTGGAGCTAGGTTAGTCATTAACATATAGTAAAAACAGTAGGGGACCTAGAATAGAGCCCTGGGGAACACCTCTATTAGTTGTTACGGGTGAAGACAACGCATCATTAATTTTAACCACCTGCGAGCGATTGGACAGATAGTTACATATAAGTGTGTAAGCAGGACCACAAATGCCATAGCTATTTAATTTAGACAAAAGAATGGTATGGTCAATAGTGTCGAATGCCTTGCTTAAATCGATGAGAACAGCTGCGGTCACTTGGCCCGAGTCGATTGCACCTCTGATCTTGTTAGTAAGTTCAAGTACAGCATATTCAGTGGACGAGTGGCGCCTAAACCGAAACTGGCTCGGCGTGAGCAGATTGAACTTCTCAATGTAATTATTGAGACGAATCACAAGAAGTTTCTCGAAGACCTTGCTAAAAAATGGCAGGATGGCAATGGGACGATAGTTATCGATAAGGGTGGGCTTGCCTTTTTTGTAGACTAGTGTAATCCTAGCAAGTTTTAAAGGAGTAGGGAAGGTGCCGGTCTTAAACATGAGGTTAAAAATGTGTGCTAATACGGGAGCAAGAGTGTGCTTTACAAGTTTGATGTGACTCGAGCAAATACCATCAAGACCAGGAGCGGTATTACGCAGATCTGATATCACGTTTGCTACCTCCTCAGGGGACGTGGGTCGCAAGTAGAAAGAATGATGACGCCTACTCAGAGGTACAAATGGCGAAGTTGCGCAAGTCTGACTGGGTGTTGTAGCGAAATGGATACTGAAAGCGTTGGCGATTTCACTGTCACCTTTTAAAAGATTTTCACCCGAGGACATTTCGGGGGGGAAAGCATGTGCCTTATTTCTGCCTAGAAAATTGTTGATGACCCTCCAACTTTTCCTGGGGTCGCTTTTATATTTTTCAATTTCACCAAAGTAATATTCCCTTTTAGCGACCCTAAGAAGAGTGGTTAAATTATTTGAAAAATTCTTGTATCGATTCTTAAGGTTATTGTCATGAGGGTATCTTTTTAACTTCTTGTAGAGATTATTCCTCCTACGAATGGAATTGAGGAGGCCAGTGGTTACCCACGGGTTCACGGGACTACTAAACCTCCCACCGCACCTTTTATATGTTGTGCACCGAGCGCATACATTGGTGATGAGGGACACAAAAGCTGCGTAAGCTTCTTCACTGGACTCTAGCTCGTAAATGTCAGACCAATCTGTGGTATTCAGTATCTCGATGTATTTGTCTTGATTGAGAGATGGTTTCAAGAAAGTATTTCGGTTAACCTTAACGTGAAAATCGCAAGTTGCAAAAATAGGATAGTGGTCAGTGATCTCATGGCGTATTACCCCTGAAGCGTGTATGTGGTCGAAATTGGTGAAGATGTGGTCGATAGTGCTGCTGCATGAGTCAGACACCCTAGTTCGAATGTTGACAACGGATGTAAAACCATAGCTAACTAAGCACTCAAAATATTCGGAGCAGGCCGATGCAGATGTATCGGTAAGGTTAATATTGACATCACTGAGTAAAAATACATATTTGTTTTCCCGGCAAACTGTGCTTAATAACACGTCTAAATAATGACAGAAATCTGTGTAACAAGAGCTCGGAGAGCGATACAAAAATTTGATTTCGAATTGTATTGTGTCTTGGATTGTACGTATTTGACCTAAATCTGTGGACAAATACTCTGAAAATTCACATATTACACTCTAAATTACATTTCGAAATCAAATTTCAAATTCCTAAATGAAAATTCTGTGGACAACCAGAATAACGACTGTTCAAGCTGGAGCTGGCACCCTGATCTGGCCTGTGGCCCAAAAGGGGGTGGTTCCTTCTGTTTTCACGATAGATGCATGGACGATGTTATGCAAAAGCATATTGCGGAATTATAAATTGAAAATTCTCATTTTGCATTCTAAATTCTAATTTTAAGTTCAAGTGTGTGAGAGACAATCTGTTCAATTCGGCCTCACAGTCATTGTTATGAGCCAACAGTGGCGCCGCTACATGCTTATAAGCGCGCGCTACGTGCTGTTGTGCGTTCTTTCATCGTACGACGTTAATATAAGATGTATGTATGTATGAGATGTACGAGTGAATATGAGTAAATATGAACTAACAATGTGTTGTGGAATTTTAAATATTATGCAGGTGACCTGGAATTGTAATCTTTAGCTGCTGCTTTCAGAATTCTCATTAGGCCCCCTCTTTATCTGTCCTAATTGCTGTCCGTGTCTCTATGATGTAGAAAGGGCAGGAAGTTCATACCAATGTATGTATGCTGCCACGATTCCATTGCATTATTTGTCCGTACACCAAGGTTTCCCTGCTGGTTCAATGTTAACGGGGGGTACTGCCCATACATCCACATCTTTTCGAAGTAAACTACAAACGCCCCCACCCCTGGCACCTGGGGTGCAGTAGCCTTCAGTAGGCCCCATGCCATCCGCACAAAAGTGGCTGGCACAAATGCCAGTGTTAGTCTTTCTCACAAACACATATACATTTTCTTTGTGTATCTATGCTGCCGCTAGTCCATAGGCCTGCACATTGCGCCATACAGCCTGCCCATAACGGGAATGACACCCCCTATGCCGGGCAGGCATGAACAGAGCCTGCAACGCACCAATGAGCGTCTGTTCAAAATCACTTCTCGTCAAGTGCGACGATAACGCAATGTCTTGATCTTGCATTTCCTGCAGAAACCATCAAAAGCCACGTTCAAAGGTGTCCCAGATCCTTCCCGGCATCAAGAAGAAAGCCACGATTAAGTGCTTGCCATCCATGTCAATACTAATAGTCAATAGTTGTTCGAAAATATGTGGGCAAGTGAAGAATGCCCCATCCACGAAAACCTTCAAAATTCTCATTTTACATTCTAAATTGGAATTCTGAATTATAGTGTGAAATTTATCATTATAATTCTGATTTTATGTTCAAAATTCCAAATTGCAAAGCGAAATTCCTAATTGAAAATCCTGATTAAATACAATGCAATTCTTATTTGTTGTTAAAATTCAATTTCAAAATTGAAGTGTAAAATGTGTGATTGAAAATTCTCATTTTGTGTTTGTATAAGGTGCATCTGATAAGTTCCTTCGAGTACCAAGTTGGGGTTGCATTATATGTTGTTGCACCACTTTCTGTTCCTACGTCCTGGGCAAGTAGGGCCCTGTGCATGCAGGTGTCTTCAAAATAGACTGCAGGTGCCCCCAGACACCCTGAGTGCAGTAGCCTTCTCTAGATCCCATGCTGTCTGCACAAAAGCGAGGGGCACAAATGTGCCCATATTTTCATTGTGGGTGTAAGCAGCTGCCAGTCCACAGGCCTGCACATTTCTGAAAATTACACCCGCTGCACAGGCAAAAACACTGCCTGCAGTGCACCAGTGAGTGTCTGTCGAAGCTATCTTTCACTAGCAATTTCTCCCTGAGGCTTCAAAATGCAAATTGATGCACCTCCAGCTTTTTCCAGGCATCAAGAAGGCGCTTCTCTTGTTCACACTGATGGTCAATATTTGACCTAAATTTGTGGACAAGTACAAAGAAAATTTGTGTCTCTGCAAGCAGGAGGAAGAGCTCTCCGGTAGAGAAGCACAATATGTGTTGCCCATTGTTCGCCTCACTGAAGAGCAGGAACCTACTCCCATTCAGTTTCTCCGACCACTGAGCCTGCAGCACCATGCGGCCGGGAGAAGCCGATTCGGTCTTTTTTCAGTACAGATCACTGCCTGGAAAGTGTCCGATTGCACACTGTCAAATTCCAAATTTAAAATTTCCCATTTTGCATTCTAATTTTCAGTTCAAAAATGGAGTGCGAAATTTGTAATTAGAAATCTGATTTTATGTTGAAAATTCAAAATTGGGGAAAATTCTGAATTGAAAATTCTCATTTTGCTTTTTAAATTCCAATTTTACATAGAAGTGTGAAATTTCTTATCATAATTCTGATTTTATGTTCAAAATTCTAAATTGCACAGCCAAATTGAGAATTGAAGGTTCTCATTTTATTTTAAAGTGAAGTGTAAAATTTATCATTAGAACTGATTTTATGTTCAAAATTCCAAGTTGCAGCCAAATTCTGAGTTGAAAATCCTCATGATACATTCTGATAAAATTCTACAATCAAATAGAATTAAATTCTGATTTTCTTTTTGTTTTAAATTCCAATTTGAGATGTCTGTCAATTTGCATTTTTACATTCTGCGGTTTGTAGACTGCAGACTGCAGTGTTGTTTACTTTATTTTGGCTGTGGGTGTGTCAGGGCAATTTACATAGCTATAGCTCCAAAAATGATCATAAATTTACTGAGAGTAATACAGCTAACAGGTGCACTGTTTACATAAATGTGTGTTGCTGTTGTAAGGAACTAGGACGTGCAGTACCTCTGGGCTTTTCTGAGGAATGTGTCCATAGTTATCTCCCCCGCCTGAAGTTTTTCTTCAAGGCGGAGGATCGCGGCATCTTTAATTTGCCACTCCTTGCGTAGACGTTGAATAGCACCATTTGCTGGTTGGAGGTGCCCCACGCGTGCCGATTCGATCTGGCGCAGCGCTTCCAGGCATGTGTAGATATTTTGGTGGGGTCTGCCCACCCCCCCACAACAGCCATGAGGTGATAAGAATGTACGGTCTGTTTATTATTATGCTTTTGTTTACACCATGTTGCATGCAGTATAGTAGTGTGTGTGTGTGTGTGTGTGTGTGTGTGTGTGTGTGTGTGTGTGTGTGTGTGTGTGTGTGTGTGTGTGTGTGTACTTACTGTATTTCTAATCGTCAAGTTTTGTTTCTGTTGGCATCTGCAATTATTGCTGTTGTACTGGCATTTTGCATCACATAAGATGTGTGGCTCATGAATTTACTATGTCACTTTTTGTGATGCTGTGGAAATGCTACATACATGTACTCTGTCCAGGGGTACGAGCTCCTGCTCGTAAATGTCGGGGAGGCAGGTGAGGCTCCTCCCGTGCCCGGTCTTTCAGCCTTGCCCGCAGCCTGTCTTCTGTTGCATTGCACAGGCAACCACAGGAGCATGACTGTGATCTCCTGGAAAAGAGCAATTCATGGTATGGAAAGTATTGTCCTAGTTCAGGTAAGTGTTCAACCGACTTTCAGCTCAAGATGTACCGTATTTTCTGGTGTATAACCTCCGTGTTATACACATTCAAATAAAAATTTGCAAAGAGGCAATGTGCATCTTCTACTAGTGTGTGCTATACAGGGTGTTTTTTGTTTATTGGTTGGAGTTTTTAATAAAAAGCTATGACATCAGCAGAGATGCTGTTTTTGTGAATCATTTTCACATGAAGGTAGATGTCCTCTGGAAGACAGTATGTAACGACTAAACGACTAATTACCTAAAACCTCCTCATTAACTCTTCAATTAAGGGACTTCGGATAAAAGCGAACCTTCAGAGTGAGAGACAATCCTTGATGAAAGTAATTCCACCTTCTAAAAACCATGAAGTACATTGAAATATCCATTGTCAAATATTGCTATGCGAATGAGGCAAAAGCACACAAACCAGATGCGCTGAGGAAAAAGGGTTCAATTCAAGTCAGAGGGTGTGGCCCATTGATGTGCTGCCAAGACTTTGCAGCCTTCATAAGGCTGCGGGGACCAAGGACTTGCACTTCTCAGGTGAACAGTTTCGTCTTTGCCTCATCTGCATACCAATGTTTCGTGATGGATATTTTAACGCACATGCTCACTTCAGGGTTTTTAGAAGGTAGATTGGCTTTCATCGAGAATTGTCTGCCACACTGGATGCTAACTTTTATCCTAAGTCCCGTCATTAAAGAGTTAGTTAGTGTATTTTACATAATTAATCACATAGGAGCTACATACTATTTACGAGAAGACGTCTGCCTGGTCGTACAACGCAACTGCAAAAACCGCATCCCTCCCGATTTCGTAGCTTTTTTTTATAAAACATCTGTGATGAACCAAAGAAAAAGACACTCTGCATATTAGTTCATTTCCAAAAATTCAACCTTTCTGGGAGATGTCAGGTGACTTGTAGCCGGATAGCCATGCATGGAGTTTCAGTGCTGCACCCGATTACGACGAGGCAGATGTCCGGCAAAAAAGGAACACTACATATTGGGTTGCAGATGGATAGCTGCTATCCTTTGCAACGGGATTGCTCCTGACTGAGGGCGACATAGCACACGAGTCAGATGGGGGTCCCCAGATATCTTCGGAATACCCGTCTACCCTGCTGTTTTCACGTGACCTCACTTTCTCTAGATCGTCATTCAGGTAGCAGACATTCCTGCTTTAAAATAGAGGAAGTACCTTGTAGGTAGTTAAAATGTAATAATCGTATAATAGTGAGAATAGTAGGTAATAAACCGTACTTGGACCAGACGTGTTCCTCTCGAGTCCCTGCTCAAAAGTAAAGAACTGGGAATTGCATGACGTAGATGTTCGTTGTCTATCAGTGTGCATCACACATGTAACTGTCAATTTCTGGAAATTTTAAAGGGACCGAAAAGTGAAAAATAACCCCCATATTTTCGCCCACTGTCGTGCACAACATCGTTGTTTGATAAGACACAGAAAGCATTACTTCTCAATTCGGCATATTTTTTACGTATAAATATTTTGAAGATCGCAGGAACATGGACGGTGCTGCCAGCGAACGGCGAAAAAGAGCAACTTGGGTTTCGGGTCCAGGGCTCCCAGGGATTGGTCAACCCTTACCACGTGAGAGTTAACTTTGTAGAGAACAAAGTTGACGCACATTATCTTACAGCTAAACGCCATTTTAAAAATGACGCTCACTTCCATAGCTTTTACGTTAATAAAGCATTCAGCTACTTCGCCGCTACGAGCTACGATCCGCCGCGCCATCTGCAAGGCCATCCGTGTTATCGCGTTTATTGTTTACGTCGTGGGTGGTCATGTTGGTCGCGCGAAGCAGAAACCAGAAAGTATAAGTGAATGACATGTTCGTGGCTGTTGTGTCAATTATTCGAGAGACCTACATATGCCTGGTGTAGTTTTGGTGTTGGGGGATGCAAAAATCATGTTCGTTCACCATCGGCGGGGGGCGTTTTCTACCACAAGATTCAACAAGAGAGTGCGCGAAAACAAATGTGGTTCGAAACACTCGGTTATTAGATGTAGCAGTCGTGTCGTGTGTGCTGAGCTCATTTTGCTGCCGATGACTACGAATATCCCGTAGAAGGCGAATTGCGAAGACGTAACGAAGCACACTGATGCTCAGTACCCAGTGATTTTGGTTCACCGAGGTGACGAGTTCAACACAACGTCTTAGGTACGTATAGGCGTCACACATGTATAAATTATAATATAGCGATGACGTATTCCATTTAACTTATGTTATCCTGCTTGTCCCGTACTCAACATTGTCAACATCAACAAATTTAATTTTAGGGGCCTTCCAGTGTTGAAGTAGCGCAACACTGCTTCGTGTGTGCGTGATCCAGGCACTCAAGTTGACATGACAGAAATAGCTGAAAGCAGGTATGCAAAGTCCACAGATGGAAGCACTCCATTTGTTACGTGTTGCAGACTTCGTGACATTTTTTGGAGTCTTTGGACAGGTGCAGAACATTAGTATGACGTCAACAATAGGAGAAGAAACCGATGAGTACTACTAGCTTTTTTGAAGGGTACAAGAATACTTCCTGTTGAGGTGTAGTTATGACTTTATGACAAAGGAACGCTAATTAATTTTCTAGAGATGAATTCTCTACACTTGAATGCCCAATGAAACAGCGAACGTTCATTGTCTTTGAAGCCCCACTACTGGAATTGTGTGTCAGAGCTGTAGTGAGCCATGCAAGGTTACCACATCATATTGGTCCTAAATTTGCAGAGTTCCCCTATCTCGGACACAACTGTCATTTCTCTTTATTACTCTTACGATCCTACCTTCTCAGAGGTTAGTGTGGTTCACCATACACTGCATGGGCACTGCCTTTCTCTACTCATGCTTTCGGTTTCTTGTTCTGTTGAATAAATCTTCACTTGAGTTTGCAACCATCACGCTGTCTACTGTGTCCGCCCCTCATCTATGTTGGTGTGCTGTAACGGTATAGCACATCAACATGCCAACAACCTAACAACAACTACCAAACAACCTTGCCTAGTCCTACTTTTGGATGGGAACTACACGATGTGGTAACATCCACATATATAAAGTTTTAGTCGACGGAGATTTGCTGTTTTTGTACAACCTTCATTGTACATTTCTTTTGTCTCACTTAGCATGCCTGAAGAAATGCTCTCATCTTCATAAAGAAGACAGGTCATTGTTTGATCTGCAGCATTATTGTTCCTGTAATCTTTTCACCAACAGAGAATACAAAAGTTATACGTATCTGGTTTATTTTGTTGCAGGTTTTACAACTCTATCAAGCACGTCAAAACATCAGAGGCCAGGAAGTCCTACTCTGTTTCCTAAATCCCTGGACAATAAAAAAGAAATATATAGTTTGAGTTATGACAAAACGTTGCTTCTGCTCTTATATTATATTTCAATCAAATATTACAATGCATTTGTAGTGTGCACTGAAGCCAGTTTCAATTTGCAGGGCTGTCAAAAGTACTTTACAAAAGTACGAGTACATCTCAATTACAGTAACAGAGAACTTATGCAATAAATTATTCAGCCATTTTGGAGTACTATGCAAACCAATGGTGCATGGTTAACTTTGAACCCAGATCAAGGGTTAATAATAAGTTAAGTCAGCCCTCAAGTCCTCCTTTACAAATTTTAGTTGGTGATGTGATAATGAATCAGTTACATGTACTCCGTTTAGCAAAACAGAGTTAATTAAGTGCTAAATCCCAATCTTGGTTCAAATATTAATTGACATTTGGAAACGTCGTCACTAAGAAGTATACTAAAAGGTTATGAACACAGTTCAACTGAATGACACTGATGAAAATTATCTTACTTACTCCTCACATATACTATTGAGACATGAGTATAACCTACAAATACATCTATGCCCACAGGTTACTTAACCCTCCAGGAACAAACTAGGAAGTATAATATGGTGTGACAACAAAGAAAAAGCAATGAGAAAAACTTGCAGCAAGCACGAAATGAAAATATGCTGACATCAACATTTCTACAAGTCTGCGCACTGCTGGGAAAGCATCCCTAATTGCATGCATGACGCAGATCGAGATCCAGTGCTTTCTATTGTATTTTCTCGGAGCACACCATATCCTTCTTGTGAATGGAAGACAGGTGGTATAACGGGATTTCCTGCAGAAATACGGGTTTTCCGTCCAGTTTGCCGTTCAAGTAGCGCGTAAAGACCACACGGCGCTGCCGTGTATGTTGCCATGCTCTTCGATTTCTCGGATGTATGTAAAGGACACTTGCAGTACTTAGTTGCCAAGGCACAGTATTTCGAGATGTTCGTTAGTTCTGATGCAATTGTCTGTCTACTTTCCACACGCATTCTCTACCTCTCGGCAGCAAAAACCGTAGTACCCATCCGTAGTATCTGTCGGTTTGCATTTCACACATGAACACCTGCACGACGAAAAAACAGCGCTTGTTTCGGCTTACACAAGTGCTTCTCCCCGATACATGGAAATTTCACAAAGCAGTCCATGTTCACGGCACGGTGAGCTACTGTTGAGGACGAATGTGACTCCAACTAATCTCTGGACGAAGATGGGTAGAAATCCAGCGAACCGGTAGAGATGTAGGAAGGGAGTTGCCTCAGGACAGAAGCCGCCGATATTTCGAACAGAGACTGTTCTTCTTCTGGGCACCGTCCTCATCATTGGCATGGTATTTAAAGGGTTAGGTGTGACGTGTTTAAAGGTTCATGCGAATTGTGGGTCAACAGCCCGGAGGGAAGAAGGGTCCGTACGGGTTTTTACGGCGGGAGTGAATGGCTGCTTTGTTAGAGTGTGGAGGGGATTATGTGAACGTAGTGATCTAGGCTACAGACCGGTTGCAGAAAAATGGAAGGTTCACGAACACGTGGACGAAACGGGACAACAGGCAAGAATTCGCAAGCATAGCGAAAGATAAGGAGGTTAGTGGTTACGTGGGGAAAAATTCCAGAATGAGCAATTTTTTTTTAAATATATATTTGTAATACAAAGTTGTGGCATGCAATAAAGAGAGCAGAAAGCAGTGGCCATGCAGAACATAACAGATGATAATGGAGGTAGATGGGAAAATCATATTTTATTTGTGAAGTGTTTCTAGGGTGCCTTGTGATTTGTTGATACCGGACGGGTGAAGAGCGTTGAACTTGTATATGAGATAAGACTCCCTATCACGTCTGTCACGTGTGGATCTAAACCCGGTTTCTAGAATATATAGTTTAATGTTGTCAAAATTGTGACCAGGAACGTTAAAGTGTTCGGCGACTGCTTTGGGGAGTTTGTTGGACGTGTCGGTTCTGTGTCCGGTAAGGCGGTTGTTCATTTGTTGGCCGGTTTCACCAATGTATTGCATAGAGCAGTCGCCGCATTCAATGCAGTATATAACATTGGAGCTTGTGCATGTGAATGCGTGGTTAACGGGGTGGGTGTGATGCCCGTTTCGTCCACGTGTTCGTGAACCTTCCATTTTTCTGCAACCGGTCTGTAGCCTAGATCACTACGTTCACATAATCCCCTCCACACTCTAACAAAGCAGCCATTCACTCCCGCCGTAAAAACCCGTACGGACCTTTCTTCCCTCCGGGCTGTTGACCCACAATTCGCATGAACCTTTAAACACGTCACACCTAACCCTTTAAATACCATGCCAATGATGAGGACGGTGCCCAGAAGAAGAACAGTCTCTGTTCGAAATATCGGCGGCTTCTGTCCTGAGGCAACTCCCTTCCTAATCTCTGGACGAGGAATCTTCTGCTGCGAAGAACACACTTTCCACCACGCTAACGCACGAACAACAGTTCTGCGTGAGCGACAGTTCTCGAATGCAGAATTCCAGCGCACTCATGTTCAAGAGGCTCAACATTCTCGACGTAGAAAGTGGTCACAAATGCCCACTGCCATTTTCGTTTTCGCCGGATTAGCGCCCGAAAGTGCGCGTATTACATGCGTCCTCGACAGATGGCGCGGGGTCATGCAATTGTTGACAGACTGCTCGGTTTCCTACCAGGTCCCTGGACATGCAATTATGGAAAATTCGATTACAGAAAAACTACAGCGATCTCAGCGGAGTTCTTTGATATTTGAACTTTTGAAGGTTCAAGCTTTTCGCTGAACATTAAGTTTCGATAGGTTTATATTCACTTTTCGGTCCCTTTAAGTGATGTGTGTTATATGCTGGAAAATACGATAAATAACGTGTACCAATTTATATTCCATTCAGTATAGTTTCCTGTATACACGCTCTTATCTTGCATTCGTAGGTCTCTCCTTGCACACAAGCAATTAAAGATTTTATTGACCAATGGGCCATCCCGTGTTATAGATTGTGATTAATGAAGCAAAGTCACACCAGACCTGAACCAGTTTTGCGACAGTTGAGAGACCTTCACATAGGGGCACCTGCTTTGTCGCCACCGGGGGCTGCGAGGAGAATACAGAAAAGCACCAAGTCACAACAAGCAAATGTCACTTTCCAATAATATAGCAAGTTGAAGTAAGCCATTCCACAAATAAATGTAGTAAAACAAACCATCGAATTTCATTTCGGTTTCCTAGCATATCTGAACCTTGTATATTTGTCCCTTTATTTAGACAAATGTAAGCAGTCTTCATTTTGTGTAGGGGGAGGCTGTGAGGAAGCTATAAGATGCTCCATTGGTTTATCCAGAACTCCAAGCATGGGAGTAATTATTACACATATATCATTACCAGCATCTCATCATGACTGAAGTAGCCATCCCTGTGGGGTTTACACATTAGGGGGTGTCACCAAACATGAGGGGATTGGAAAAAAAATATGAGGGGATAAATGAGTCTGAGTCTTGTTTTGCTAGTGCTGATGATACACAGCATTGTGCTGTTTTCCTAGTGCAGTTGGAGCTGCTGGGTATTCAAACTTACCACTAATCTCTTGCAGCTGCCCTTCCACAGTCAGAGCAACAACTGGGCAGTTGATCGTCCAATACGGCTTGCATTTCCACATGGAATACATTGAATTGTGCCACTGGAGGACGTACTTATATCCGGCGACATGCCCAAGGTGTCTTTTCCTTTCTGAGTTTCGATGAATTGGCCATCCATCGTGGCCACTTCAGAATGTTCGCAGCAAACGTCTCTGTGCCGCGTGTGTGTGCGCGCGAAGTGAACACGTGCAAATTTTATTTTGTATGGTGCAATGACTCAAGAAGCGTAAAGGGTGAAATAAATATATTTTCAGAAATGCAGCAACCCAGTTTGTGTAAATATACAAATGTTTTACGGTGCAGTGTTAGTCATTCTAGGGAGATCACAGAGAGAGAGTTTCGGTATCGAACGTACGTGTTAACCCGTATGGCCCATACAGGTCTCCAGGACTATGGCAGTGCAATTTCAGCCTAGGAGAGGACCCAGGTGCTTACGCCACTTATTCCATTTCCTCATGAACGTGTCTGGCAAACATCAGCGCAATTTATTTGGTTTTGAGCCAGTGGGAAACCGAAACATAACGTTGTCAAGACCGTTACTGCGGCCATTGTTGCGATCTTCTGCATGGCCTCTCAGCATTTTGCTTGTCAGGGGAACTGTGAAACCGGTATGAAAGTTGCTGTGAAAAGTTCACGATTTCGAACCCAGGCTATCGACCCAAACTCGTCGCTGAGGAGCTGCCCCTCGTTTCCAGTTTCCTGAATGAAATCGGAATTGACTCATAAGCACATTTGTAGGCTCCTAGCTTGATTGTTGCTGCTCATGTAAACATAGGAGATGTGACGTATAAAGTGCACAATGAAGGTAAAAAGTTTTCTCAGGTTTCGCTTCCGCACGATGTCGCTTGAACTGATGGTCGAGCTATGCCCTACACCCTTAAAAACAGAGCTTCACAGCATGGCATGCTCCCAGACAACCATCATCCCGCACGACGACATTCTCTCTCTTCTCTTGTTGAAAACTGGAGACGTGCACCTTCTTTGTGTCACTGACAAGGTTCCCAATTGTCATAAAAAAGACGTACGCTTCCCGTTTTCAGCAAACCAAGGGAGAGAACGATCTCACTCGGGATGATTGTTTGCTAGGAGCATGCTTTGTGTTGAAGTTTATATCTAAGAAAGGAGAAGTTCCGAAAAAGTGGTCTAGCTGTCCACCACCTGTAGGAACAGTTTTCGTAGAGTGAAACCAAAACGGAGCCAATGCAAATTCCCATTGCATTAACCAATAACGTAACGAAATCAATAGATCTCTACCTGTTTGTAAACAAATGACGTCATAATGTTCGACAGCGCCACGAGTTTGGTAGTGTTGAACTACCGTTCAATCCCAGTGGCGAACAAGGTCGCGCCCGAAAGCCACGGTCTTGAGGGGATTACGATGGTCTCTAGAAAGGACGCGACCTTCGGTCCTACTTTTCTTCCAATAGGAGGCAGCGAACAATTGCTCATTCGTGGAACCCAGCTCTCCCCTTCCGATCTGTTTTGGTTTCGGTGTGTCTCGGGTAGAGGTTTATTCTCCCTTTCGGTTTACTTTTTCCTTTTTTTTGCGTGCGTACGGCGTGTGTGTGTCAGGAATGGGCAGTATTTAAAAAAATAAATGCATGTATTTAAAATACACATTTAAATACAGGCAAGAAAATAAATGTATTTATATTTATATTTAAATACAGTTTTAGGCGTATTTATATTTAAAATACACTTAAATACACATATCTCCATCCTCCCGTATTTGTGGGCTTCTCTCAAGTTCCACATTGTTAGCTTCCAGCGATGAAGGGTATCTTGGTTAGGGACTACAGGTCACTCATCCCGTGTGTTCGGGGATTTCCGTCCTTCTATAAAACAGCACAATGCGCGAATGAGGACATCACCACCCCTGTTGCTTCAGTCTTGGAAGCGGGGAGAGAAATGAGAACACCAATTTGGGAAAAATGTGATTCGTGACCCTCTTGTGTCACTTGACAAAGATTGGTGGGAACCCTTAAAATGCACCTTTGGCGGCAATTCTGCTCAGTCATTCACTGGGAACTCAGGACAATGGGCAGCGCACCAGACAGTTTTTGACGGGGAGTTTTTCAGTGTCGTCGCTGAAGATGGAAAGCGATGTACATAAGTAGAGGAGGCTAGCGAGCTGGTGTATACGATTGAACGGAAACATCTCCTCGAGTCCGAGGAGCAGCGGGGGGGGGGGGGGGGGGGGACTGGACAGACAGGAAACAAGGACCGGCAACGTCGGCTCAACACCAGCAAATGAACAAACGAACACTTTATGCAACACAGAGAAAGTGGAGGAAGCGATTACTCCTGGTAGCTGGTTTTGAGTCGTCGTTGGTTCTTGTCCCGTGTCCGTCCTGTCCCGTACCCCTCTCGCTGTTCCTGAGACTCAAGGAGACATTTTCGTTCAATGGAAAGTCGATCCACGCAAGATGCTGAAATCATCACACTGCATCACAGAAAAATAAAGAAATATGTGGGCATTGTGTGCTGCAGATATGCGTCCACAGGTTGCTCCATTTATACACTAATTTACAAGAATAATGTGCCTGGACGGCTCAAAGTATTTACGGAAGTAGTTACAGTATTTAAATACTGTCTTAAAGTACGAGGGGTGTTCAAGTCAAACCGGGACGTTCTGTCTCCTGGGCGTACAAATGACTCGCGCTACTTCTTTTTGGGCATTTTCACACTCGACAGGCCTCCGCGTTCACCACGTGATTGTCCAAAGTTTGTGCAAAACAGAAGACAAGCGCTGGACAAGATGGCCGACAACGAGATGAGCACGCACATCGAACAGCGAATTGCCATAAAGTTTCTTGTGAATGAAGGCGTAAAGTGAGCTGAAATTCACAGATGACTTCAGGCTCAGTATGGCCACGATACACTTAGCCGCACCAAAGCGTTTGAGTGGTGCAAACGGTTCCGAGACGGCCGTACATCAGTGCAGGACGACCCCGGCCAGGGCGGCTCAGAGCCCAGTGTCAGATTTCCTGAGAACATCCAACTTGTGGAGCGCCTGATTCTCAAGAACCGACGAATAACATGTCTCGATATCAATAGCGCATACAGTGCGATCAATGGTGCATATTACTGCCAGATTCTCAGGGGTGTGCATAAGGCGCTGAAGCAAAAGCGGCCGGGCCTCATCACCAAAGGAGTCCTCCTCCTACAGGACAATGCACGCCCGCATACCGCACATCTCACGACACGAACCTTACAGGAACTTGGCTGGGAGTTGCTGCAACATCCCCCTTACAGTCCAAACCTCACCTCCAGCGATTTCCATCTCTTCGGGCCACTGAAGGCGTTCCTTCGGGCCCAGCTGTGACGACGAGGTCAAGAATGCGGTCCGACCATGGCTGCTACGCGCCGGTAAGGATTTCTCCGCTGCTGGCATCCAAGCCCTCGTGAAACGCTGAGACAAGTGCATTAGTGCAGCTGGAGATTACATGAAAAAATGAAACTAATTTCTCGCCTGTAAGTTCATTTTACTTTTGCGAAAAATGAAAAGTCCCGGTATGACTTGAACGCCCCTGGTATTTATAAGCAGTATTTAAATACATGAAAACATGTAGTATTTTGTATTTATATTTAAATACCCAAACTCCTACGCATCAGCCATAGAGCATCACTACACGAAGTGTAGTGAGGCTCTATGGCTGATGCGTAGGAGTGCCACAAATGATACCCGTCGAGATCTAGTGCTTTCATTGTGCATTCTTGGCAACAAGCGAGAGCAGGTTAGGTCGGTACATATTACACACGGGGGGAGGCGGTAGCCCCCCCCCCCGCAGTTGTTCGAGACTGTGCTGGCAGAAGACAGTGCCAATTTTGGCGCGGAGCAATTGCGTGAGGAGGAGGCCGACTGTCGTCCGCTAGCGGAGTCGCTGTGCGTCTTAGCAACGAACAGGCTAAAGGCATGCTGGGAAGAGTGCGAGGTGTGCGTAAGCTGTCATAGGTAAACTATGGGCGCATGGAGATGACATGGTCGCCGCTGACGAAACTTTCCGTGAATCACGGGTCTCTAGAGGAATTTGTGGAAGCGAGCGCCGCATATTAATTACAGATTACTATGCACCTTGAATAATTACATCCAGGTATGTAGATTTCAAGGTTCAAATTGAGTGGCGGACCTAAACTAGACATGGACCCACAATTTGATGCAAAGTTTGAGACATGTATATGTGAAATCACAAATGTCACTTTTCAGTCGCTCGCTCTCATTTAACTGTCCGACAAAGTAAGTCCGTCCCGTGCAAGCGGGACAATGACACATCACCAAGCAGTTCAGATAACGATAGGCAAGTGTCAGGTCACTACTGCACCTCTTGGTTCAGATTGAGCACTTGAGGATCAACTGTACTACACACGCCGCTTACCCTTTGTCGCAATGGAGCTTGTGCACGGGCTCAGGAACAAAATGCATAACGGAGCACACGACTACACAAATGCAAATACGTTCACATTTTTATACGGTCGGCGAAGGTGAAATGCAGGAGGGAACATAACCAACACAACCGACATTTCCTTTCTGAGTTGACGCCGATGGCGGTTGGTCGCATCTTACGATTAGAACATTATGGCTATAGCAGCTATAGTTTCGGTTTGACAAACCGGGAAAGCTTTTTTTTCTCTCTCTCTCTCTCTTTTTTTTTTTTTTGCAGTCTACTCATGTACGTGGAGTTCTGTGCACCTTGCACACTTTTGGGTATTTATTTGTTTCTTTTATTTACTTGTTTTATTATATTGGACATAAATTATTTGCACACATTTCTGAAATTAATTTCGTCTTTCTTTTTGTTGCTTTATATGAGCCAAGATTATCTTCACAGCGTTCACAGCCAAGAATCTCGCAGAATCCAGCGTACTCGCTGCAACATCCCATTTCTAGCTCGGCTCAAGCAGAGAACCATCCTGGTTTCGGAATGGAAGTTGGATGGTTTCAGATGGAACTTCAAGCAACACTCCATAACAGCACTAGACCCAGCATGGAAACTGCCTTGGCCAGCCCAGCTCCAGCGTGGGATGGCTTTTCCAGGCTGGTTCCACAATATGGGTCCAGGCTATCTTTTTTTTCTTTTTTTTAATAACTAGGCACACATGAATGCTGCGTACTGATTTCACTATCTTTTCAAACCTCCTTTGCTGTATGAGTCTACTCATCTCCAAACGTGGTGTATCAGTTTTGTGAGCGAATCGCGAGGTGCTCGTGGGCGTCAAGATGTCGAAAATTCGTAGTAGACGACGCAGTTGTCGTCACCCCGCTGTAAGCTACAACCGGTGGCTGCGATGGTGGTAGTGGTGATGGCTCGTCGTTGTCGGCCTCAGACAATGTCACGGCTGACGCCCTAGGGGAATGTGCGTTCTGGGCTGACTTCGGGAACTGTGTCGACATATGTTCGAAAGCGTCTGAAGGAACCCCTGGAAAAACCCCAGACAGAAACACCAAGCCGGCACCGGGATTGGAACCCGGGTACCTCCCAGCCTGCAACGCAACGAAACTGCGGCGGCTCCTCACGAGCATGTGTTTTCAACCAGTAGCAGACGACATTTCAGAGGGCGCCACTCAGATGGGAATGCAAATACAGCGAATACAGCTGTCGCGCGTGGAAAAACACGTATCGTCTGCATCGAATAGGAATCACCATGTTTATGTACTGTTGGTGTACACCATTCAATTCTGCAAACAAATATTCGAGCACTAAAAAATGACACGTAGAATAAACTGCCTCCCTTCTTCTTTTCCCTCACAAAAGGGGGAAAAAAAGAGACCAGCTTAAAAAAAGCAGTAAAACGTAACAGGTGTCAAGATGCCGTTCATCGAATGTGAGAACCTGGGTGTACAGAGATTAATTCGCTCATAGGGGTGAGCGCATGTACCCGCAGGTAGTCACAGTAAATCATTTTACACCTTTATTTGCTCAAACAAGGTGTATTCTTATAAAAACACCCTTTTCTATTCCACAAAGAGTGCAAAAAGTGCATTAGTAAGGGTGTAATATCGACATACACCACGTTTTATCCAATGTGGATCATTAAGGGTGTAAAGTAGGGTGTTGAAACAGGTGTTTTCCGTCGAATGCACCTTTTTTACACTCATCTGAATTGGGAGTATGGTGTTAAAAATGGTATTTTATTTCGTGAGAGAAAAATTAAGCTGGTTTCACAGCTCCGCCCAGCAAGTAATCACATTATAGACGATAACCTGAGTTAAAAACACAGTATTTGACAGGGAGGGATGTTAGAAATTTAGCTTATATCTTTGACTCGTTGTATGCGCGAGTGTTAATTGCAAAAACACATTCCCGCCACCGCTACAAACGTTACCCGCCCCACCACATGTAACAAACGTGCCCCAACAAATTGTACTTCAGTATATGATCCATCCGACACGCCAATATAGGCTACTGAGGGTGCCCTAGGTCTCTTTATGCCTCTGCACTCAGGTTGGTCCCACAGTGTTACCAAGCTAACGAGGCGTGCCTGCGACGCATTGCGCTCCGGTTTAGGTTCTACGATGGAGCCACGGCTGGAAGTCTACCGTGTTCGTGGTGCTGCTTGCCATAGAAGCAAGAACGTCGAACTGCATGTCTCGGCCAGTGGTGTCGGTATGCTGCCGCGGAAGCTCCTATTACACTATTGGCGAGGGAATATTTGCGAACAAAAAATTCCATCATAAAAGGTGTTTTCAATAGAATACTCCCATTGTAAGGGTGTTTTTGTTTTTATACACCCATTATAACAGTGTTTTACTAGGAATACACTTAACTAAAGGGTGTATTAGAAAACACCCATCATTTGAGTGTAAAGGCAACACCAAAAAGGTGTGCGCCATGGGACAAGCCATTTACACCAAAAAAGTGTAAAAAAGTTTACTGTGCACAGTTTTTCGATTCATCCCGCGCACAATCCCCAGCGCTTTACAAAATCGAAGTCCCTTGCGCAAGTATCGTCAAAGCGAAAACAATTTTTTACACCACTGAACCAATTTACTATGACCTTGCTTACCCATGGACTGATCATACAGCACAGGACAAATCAGGCAAGAAGCAAAAACGAAACTGAAAGCCATCGCGAATTTTAGGTCACTTGGCTAAAAACGTAATACTCTAAGCCGAATAGGAAACTTTGCTGAAACGCGTCATCATTTTCCATAAAACGTTGTTCTGAACGTGACTGTCTAAAAAGAAGCCTCTAAAACGAGGCTTGTTAAACCGGCGGGCTCCAAACAGACCTTGCATCGCTTGTTTCTTTTTGAAGAATTGTCCCAATAGAAATACGGGTACCTATATAGTGCGTAATGGTTCAGTAATAACTGTGAGAATACGTATTTCGAAAAGGCATATGGAAGCATATGCCAGTATTCGACCCCATTTCTTCCAATGCCTATTTAGTGTAGTGTCACTTGATTTTTCATGTTTACTGGACAACTACTAGTGAAGCTTATTTGTGATTGTGCAGCTGAGTTGTATACGGCTGTAAGCTTAACCTTGAGTGTCTCAAGCCAGTACCTTATCCAGGGGTTTGGTTCGGGAGGGGATGGGCAGAGGGCGAGACCCTCATCCCTATACGAAGTCTCCGTCGACCCTATCAGAAAATTACTTATGGCTCACACTAAAATCTCTCTCCTGAAACAAGCGAAAGGGTGCAGGCTAGCTGGTATAGATTCATGAAGAAGTCCGAGAGACACGGATACAGAAGACGATGCACGTAGGTTCTCAGACATAGAAATAATTTATTGAACAAAAGAGAACTGATGTTCTGAGGCTGGAACAACATAGGAAGGACAAACACATACAAAGTAATCCAGAAGATGTGGGTTCGAGTCGTACAGCTGGCTAACCTTTTCAGTGACTTTCAACTTTCATAATTTATTGAAAACTATTCAACTGAAAAGCTAAAAATCTAGCTTTTAATTTTTAGCTTTAGCTTTTTTATTTAGCTAAAATTTTTAGCTTTTAAGTTGAGATGAACCAATAAATTATTACTGTGTCTGAGAACCTACATGTGTCGTCTTTTGTATCCGTGTCTCTCGGTCTTCTTCATGGCTCTCTCCTGAACCTCGACCCATATGTCGACCATTGGATAACTCAATTTATTTCCAAGCTTTCGTTCTCAGTCTCAAGTAACCATCACATATCTTCAACTGTTCCTGTCCCTTCGGGAGTGCCACAGGGCTCAGTTCTTCCTTCCCACCTATTTCTTATATATATTAACGACCTTCCTTCAGGCATATCATTCACTGTCAGACTATTCGCTGATGATTGCGTTGTCTACAGGGAAATCAATTCTCCTGCTGACCAACTATCCTTACAAAGCGACCTTGCCCCAACTCATTGTTGGTGTGACGAGTGGCAAATGCCCCTGAATACATCCCAGTGCTGCATCATGTCACTTTCTCGCCGACGTGCCTCCTCTCTTCCTCCTTTCTGCTACGCAATTAACAATAAAGCATTCACCCGAACAGATTCCTACAAATATCTTGGCGTTCATCTCTGTTCTAACTTAACTGGAAATGAACACATTAATCACATCAGGTCCAATGCTTCTCGTTCCTTGAGCTTTGTCAGACGCGCTCTAGGATGGGCTCCTGCTCATCTCAAGCTTCTAACTTTCACCACCCTGGTACGGAGCAAGTCGAGTACGCATCCTCAATATGGGACCCTCCCTAAAACTCTCTCTGTGAAGCCATTGAAGCCATTCAAAATTGCGTTGCCCGTTTCATTGTCAATGACTACTCTTCCACTACCTCCGTTTCCACGTTAAAAAGAATTCTCAACCTTGAGCCACTCGAACATCGTCGTAGCTTTGTCAGATGAACCCTCTTCCATATATATTTTTTTCACCTTGCCTTCTCAACAATCACCCATCACTCGCCCGAGTGTCATTTTCCCTCGCTTCGATCACACTAACAAGGTCACTCGGTTGCACTGTACTATTAACGCATTCTCTAAACCATTTCTTTGCACCACTACCATTGAGTGGAACAACCTCCGATCATCAATCACAACTATTGACGACCATGCAGTTTTCCGTAGCTCCCTTTCTTCACCCGCAATACCAGCATTAGTTGTTTTTTTTTTTTCCCTCTTGCTTACCCGTATCAGTTTCAGTAGAGCAGATAGCACAGTCGAATCACAAAAGTACTTTTTCAAAGTACTCCGATTCCCCTTGTGATTCGACTGTGCTATCTGCTCTACTGACACTGATCCTGAGGAACAATAACTTCGAATTTAATGGCAGACAATATCTACAAATCAGCGGCACAGCTATGGGCACTAAGATGGCACCCAGTTACGCAAATATATTCATGGGCAGTTTGGAAGAAAATTTCTTGAGCCAGTGCGAGCTAAAACCTACTCTCTACAAACGTTACCTGGACGACATATTTATGATCTGGCCACACTCGGAAGACAGCCTGTTAGATTTTATACGCAACTTCAACAACTTCCACCCCTCCATTAACTTCACTCATTCTTATTCAACCAACCATTGTTAACTTCCTTGATGTTCAGGTTAAATTCACTAATGGTGGTTTAACAACTGATCTGTTCCGTAAGCCAACCGATTCTCAACAATACTTATCATTTCAAAGCTGCCATCCGTGGCACACGAAACTGGCCATCCCCTATAGTCAAGCCCTTAGATGCAGGAAAATATGCTCAAATGATGGCGATCTGGAAAAAAATTTAGAACAGCTGCAACAAACTTTCGTTGATCGTTAATATCCACTGAACCTGGTGCAAGATGCCCTCAACAGGGCTCGCAAAGTAGATCGCATTAGCTTGTTTGAAAAAAAGAAAAATAACTCGAAAACCAATTCGGTAAACTTAACTGTAACATTCACCGGAAATATCCCAAACATTAACAGCATACTTAATCGCCACCATAGTATCCTCCTCCAGTCCGAACGCACTAAGGAAATTTTTCCCGAACCACCACGTGTCGCTTACAGACGTACACGCCCAAGCAGCACAATGTACTGAAAGTCGAGTGCAATAGGGGTGGGCGGGTAGGTGAAAGGCCTTGAACAGACTCGTGAAACTAAATAACATTGATAAGACACATGCCGTCCACTTCTATTGCACTCAACTTTCGGTACATTGTGCTGCTTGGGCGTAATCTGCAGGATAACTTGGTCCGCTCTAAAGTAAACAGTACGATAAACCCTTCGATTGCTTGTCACCCATGTAATGACCGACGTTGTCAGATTTGCAAACTAATGCAGACCACGCAGGAAGTCAAAAGTACAAACTCTAATTTTACCGCCAAGATCATTGCAGACCTAGACTGCAATTCCTCGAACGTCATCTATGCAATCCAATGTAACGCATGTCAAGCATAATATGTGGGTGAGACAAAAACTTCTTTCAGAGTCAGATTCAACAACCACCGATCGGATGTCACCAAAAAACCTAATCTTCAGTTTCCCGCCATTTCAAGCAGCCAGGTCATTCTATTAACGATGTATCAATCTTTATTCTCCAGTCAAACTTCAACTCTGACCGCTCCCGAGAGCAACGCGAATCCTACGGTCCTACCTAATCTACAAATTCCAATCGACCATTAACGAAGACCCAGGCATGCTATCAACAATAAGAAGTATAACCTCGTAGATAAGGCACTTTTTTCCAATTCCTTTTCAGCCGGATGGGTGGGGCAACCTGGACAAAGCCACTCCCCCAAGGACGAGGACATCACACTTGAACCTGACAAGTCAACGTTCTCGAACGTCACCCATTGACAACCGCCAGGTGGCGGGGTTTTCCCTTTCCCGATGACGTCACTATGCGAGCCTTTATAAGCTCTGTGTATCACTGACATATTTTTGTCCTGACGAAGGCGGAGCTTCCGCCGTAACGTAGACAACCCTTTTAGCATTCGAAGTATCTTAAATGTAAATAAATTATCCCTTTTTTCTTACTTCCCGTAGTCTGTGTTTCAATTTTCATTTCAGCTACATATATTCGCGGTCGTCCGAACCCCATTCACCAAGTATATATATATATATATATATATATATATATACAGGGTGTCCACGCTAAGTGTGAACAGATTTTTTAAAAATATATCAATCACTTTTTCCGAGATGAAATCAATTGCAATATAGCATATGCTGAAGGGCACTCCCTAAGGGGGCATTAACAGACTCTTAAAGCAATGTCTTAATTAACTTTCAATAATTAACTTTTTAATTATAAAAGCTACGAAGTTGCTCCAATGAGAACATCTGATCTCTTCGGTCACCAGATACCAAAGCCGTTTTCAGAACAAAAATCCGTTCGATAGATCGTCCGCAAAAAATTCGTGAAGGAACGCCATTTTTTCTTTATTTTATTCATTGCGCATCTCTAGAGACGCGTCTTTCCTTCGCCCTTAATACGAGAGGATGAAAGAGCACACTATCGCCTCTTGCGTCCTGGAAAAAGATTAAAAGAAAACAGAAAATGCAGCCCAAGATAAGGGCAGTCGCGATAGAGTCACCCGATAGATTTGTGGTTTTGTTTTGTATCCGCAAGTTAAAGCTAATCTTCGACGCATGAGGCGGCACTGTGCTCTTTCACTCTCTCACACTGGGGGTAAAGGAAAGCCGCTTCTTTGAAGATGCGCAATAAACCAAATATATATATATATAATATCCAGGAGATTACGTTCCCTACATTAGGGCACACACTGAACATCTTTTATAGAAATCTGGAGCTACTAGATTGCATGAATATCAAATCTTCCCATGGTATAACACAACATGAAAAAAATAGTAAGAGTTGCAGGTTAATGTGAAAGACTTTCCTCCCAGTGCACTGAACTGAATGCACATGATCCCCAACAACAAGATAACTATGATCTTGAAACACAGCTGTACACACATTAAACACCCTCTTTTACGATCACCCGCACCTACTATATTGAAACATGCCATCTACAACATGCCATCTACCTGTTCACGGTGTTGTGAACACTTGAAGCCCTTATGTCTTCAATTTAATGCACGTTCCTTTGTCTTTAGCAGTGTCAAACTCGCCATCCGCAGCCAGTGAAGCTGTTCTGGTGTACGTGGGACTACATCAAGGCTGCTGTTACAGGCCTTTTCCCTTTTAATCAAGGTATGCTTTTATAACAGGAAGGTATTTCCATAACTGTTCAATAACAAAGACAACAAAATAAAATTTGTAATGAATTCCGTTCAGTAGTCATAAGTTTTCTTTGGAACAGAACGCACAAATATGTGAGCATATAGACACTTCAAGGCATACGTAAAATGGGACGTGTCTTATTTGAATAGTATGTAGTATTTTTTGAATAGTTCGGCTGCTGCTGCATGCAAATCTGCATCTCTCAGTCAGCTGAACTCATGCAGTTTCACTTTGTCAGAACTGTTTGGTCCATGGCCAAATCAAGCCCACAACGCTCTGTACTAATAGCGCTTCTAAACTCCTTGGACACCGTAGTACGTCAGCCCTTACTCTGAGGTGATTCATTATTGAATTTCACCACGTTACCACAAAGGGGTACGACATCACCCCTGGCATTGAAACTCTGCAATCATTAAAAATGGTAAAAATCCCATTGCAGGGAAACACTTAAAAGACAGCATAAGACGCAGACACTTTATTTTCCAACTTTAGTCACTCGTATCTCCAACTCTCCAGTCATCATTAAAATAAAGTTGTTGCTCATGGGGATGTTTGGTTTGTATCGGGGGTGCTGTGAAGGCACACCCTAACATTTCACTAGTGCTGTCAACTGGTCACAGAAAATAATGCTACCTGATCAATACTTCACCATGAAGAAAGCAATGCCATTGTTTCCACTAGTCCTTGAAACCCTTGACTACACTGAAAATAACTTTTTGAAGGCTTTGAAAACTGTAATTTTCCCACAGCCCTTGAAAAGCTTTGAATTTGCATCTTTTTCTTATTCCCACGGATCTGCAGTGCAAACTCTACATCTCCGACATGTAAACGATGGCTCGAAAACACAAGAATTAGCGCTCATTGTAATAACAACAACTTCATTGCGAGATGATGAATGGGGAGTTTCATCGCCAAGGCGATACTCTACTCCATTGCTGGTGGTGATGCAGGGAATGGAATAATGAGCCCCTTCACAATAAGGATCGAAGTCCCATAGTATCCAGAAAGGTGAAGAGAGCTTTGAGGGCAGAGCGTTGCTAGGCTGGATGTGGCCGGGGACAAAACAATTTTGAGAAAGAAAGAGGGGGGCAAGTGTCCAGCTAGTGACTAGACCTGGAGAGTGTGGTTCAGGAAGCTTGGTAGTGTGGGCAATGGAAAAGAATGTGCTCGAGATGTTCAACAGCACCGCAGTGACAGCATTGGGGAGAGTCAACTTGTCTCAGGCAGTAACACCACTGCGCTGCGAAAGCAACATCGAGGCACATTCGGTGAACTAATGTGGCATCTTGACGAGAGGTATGTTGAGGCATGCGGAAAGCGAGCGCTGGTTCAACTCTGCTTAGCATAGCTGGGGGAAGAATGTCAGCGTCCATCGGTGGGAAGCCAGGGAGGTCACGCGGCATCAAAGTACAGAACGACAATCTCCTCTCAGCAGCGCAATACGCGTCCGTCTCTGAGACGAGAGAGCTGCTTCTGCCACACTGTCGGCCAGTTCATTCCCTTCGACACCGCAGTGGGCTGGAACCCATTGGAAAACCAGCCTGTGACCTGCTTCATAGCCAAGGTTGTAAGCCATTAAGACATCCATCACCAACGGTGTGGGTGAGCCTCGGATGTTACAAAAACTCAGTCTGCAAAATAGAAAGCCTCACTATTCAGCTCATAAAACTCCTCAGCTTAATGGTTTCTTCAGAGGCGTAGAAAGTACAACGTGACAAGCAGATGGGTGATTCCAAATCACTGACTCAGGTGAAATCCTCCACCCTCTACATTGTACATGCATAAGTTTTTTTAAAACAAACTGTGTCATGGTATATGGAATTTGAGTTTTGTGAGGTGTTTGGGGATTAATGATGAAAGGCTGATGAGGCTTTGTATGTATTTGTTCTTTCTATTTGTTCCAGCCTCAGAACACCAATTGCCATCATGTTTGGAGAGTCCTGTTGTAATTTTTCTCAACTCTATTTTGTAATCAAACTTTTCTACGCTAGTTATTATGCCATAACCTTCACACTGGATTGGTCTGCAGTTACTGTGAACAACAGGTCTGTAGCACCTTGTGCCATATAGAAGTAATACATAAGTAAAATACATGATCCGTATGAGTTTGTAGGAGTGTGCATGACTTAGTGGGATGCCATCTTCACTACATTCCACATACCTAGAATTCAGACATAGTTCACATAACTTTAATAAATAAATTACCCGCAGTGACAACCTCTCGGCGACAGACATTGCTCTTACACGGATGATGAAGTCAACGTAATTTCTTGGAGACGCGAAGATATGCAGTGACGGTAAAAAATGATGCAACGCGACGTGAACCAAACTGTACACCACTGCTAGAATGAACACCCGGCACTGCTTTGACAGCGACAAAGCAATACCCCAATACATATACAGTCGACCCCCGTTTATCCGGACTTCATTTATCCGGATTCCGCGGTATCCGGACAAAAGGCACGGGAACGGATTTTCCTCCATGTATTTTGTTCTCGTTTATCCGGACTTCAGCTTCCGGACTCGGACAAGAATTCCAGGGAACGAAAGTCGAAAATTCTTGTAATCCAGCTTCAGTTATCCGAACTACCCTGAGTAAGAGGAGACACTGACCCCGCTTCGTCACCCTTTTCGCTGTGTTGGGGTTATTCCCCTCACAAGTTAGGGACCTACATTCCTACGTAGGGGAGACAACCGTGCACGATGACCCCCTTTTCTATTTGTGTGCGTTGGGTCACGTTGACCAGTCGAGTCATTTGGAAATATCTCGAGCAACTGTCCGGTTCTAGAAGGGAAAACTCCAACCCGAGGGCCTGCTGCTTACGGCCCGTCGGCCGATGAAGACATTCCCCTAGGTGAGCTGCGATCCCTGATGCAGAGGCTCACTGTGACTGCCGTAGATGATGCTGCGGTTTCTGACTACGTTGACGTTGATAAGGATGATCACGCGTACGCAGCTATGACTGATGACGGTGTGATTGCTGCTGTTGCCTCCGATGATGTGCAGCAAGACGGTGCCGATGACGCCAGTGAGAAACAAGGCTCCGACATTGACACTTTGCGTCCGCACTGACATTCTTCGAGCAGCGCAACAGCGTGCCTCAACTCTATGCAATTAGCAAAAGTTTGCAGGAATCGAGTGCCTACACTACTATGTAACAGCTGTCATTGATGAGATTTCTGTGTTTTAATTAAACCTTGCTCTGTAGGACGTTTCTATTCGGTCGTTTCATTTATCCGGATGCCCCGGTATCCGGACGATTTCGCCGGGAACGGCACCGTCCGGATAAACGGGGGTCGACTGTATTTTAACTCAAGAGCAGCAAAATAAAATACGTGCAGTACTAATCAACACAAGCAGTCAACCACAGCACGTCGAAATATGAGAGCCGTCGAAAAGGCTAGGCAACACAGGTATCGTCTTGTCTGGTTAATCCTGTTCATTTCCCGTCCACCAAGCACAGCAGAACAGATCACTCACACAAGTCCATCAACTGACATTTTCATCAAAGAACAAGAAATCGCAGAAACGCACGGGCAAGCTTGTACCTAGTACTTCCGGCAGATATTCTCGTCCCCAGGAGAACACACTCAGGGAGGGAACTACATTAGACGCGAATGCAGAGAGCCTCGGCTGCTCATCTTGTCGATCAATCACAGAGGGTTTATTTCGAGTGTTTTATTTCGCTGGACTGATAGTACAAAGTTGATGTTTACGACTTTATTTTTCCATCGTGGATATGTACACGATTGATTTTGACGTGTTTATTTCGAGGGTTTTATTGTTATAGGATTGATTTCTCAGGGTTTAATTTTTACATGGTATATTTCAGCGGACTCCCGTCCTGTTGATAGACAATTTGGGTGGTGTTCAATTTAGAAATGTAGGACTGGTTAAAAACTGTCGATCATTTTCAAAATCTGCTAGAGTGCACGCATCTGTGGTAAGTTGTTGAACAGATGGTATGCCACCACTTCCACATCGTATCGCCTGTCAGGACAGTCCGCCATTTTGAGCGCAGAGTAACTCTAGCCGTTCGAAAATTGCGGTCAAAGGTGGCTACTCTGGAGTCACGTGATGATAAAGGCTCTGACGTCATTACCCCACTCCCAGGCTACTCGGGTTGAATAAGAAAACGCGCCCGAAAACACGTTGTGAACACGGCACGCATAGCCTGGTCGTTCGTACGCGAAGTATGAGTACTAGTTAACTAGTACGTCTGGACGCCGTTAAAGTAGCCATTAGAAGCAATTAGGGGAGCAACTTCAGAATCAGTGGCCCATCATAAATATCATTAATTCCTATCAAAGATAATTAATTAATTGTTAGTATTTATTAACCCGAAGGAATTACGCTTCGCTCTCAAATATTTCGTGAGGTAGTTGAAATTTACGATGGCACTATATCAGCGGTGTGGTAAGGCGCTCCCCATGTATTCTGTATAGGGCCGGCGCGGAGGACCGACGTCTAGCTCAGGGGGCGGAGAAACACGTTTATGCTTCTTCCGGCGATGATATAGTCTGAAGAGAGAGGAGGAGTGCGTTGTACTGGGAGGGCGACGCTCGCGTTTTGTAACATTTCAAATATCCTTAATGTAGCAGGGCGAATAGGGACCGCGCAGTGGCTCAGTAGGTCAGGGGGGAACGAACGCGACACGTGGAATTCTTCCCAAATGACAGAAAGGGACAGTGTGACAAGAAAATGATTTTGTGCTCCCCGTCGGATCGAATCCGCGTTTCTTATTATTTTTTATTCGTCGCTTGTTGCAAACTCTTGGCAGAGAGCTAAGACGTAATTTTATGATGGGATGGGATAAACCCAACAAATGGGCACGCCGTAAATTTAATACTCCTGATAACAATAGTTATTTAGGGTTAATTATTAAGCCGAAGAAATTACGGCTCGCTCTCTAATATTTCCCGAGATAATTGAATCAGAATAAAATCGGAGTTCAGAGAATAAAAAGAAAAAAGCGTATTTGTTCGTAGGGAAGGACGTCACATTATGAGGGAGCCGTGAAAGGAGTCATCCAGTGTTTGGCCTCTGATACTGCAGGGATCCCTGCGGTAACCCCCCCCCCCCACCCCCCCCCCCCCCCACACACATACGTTGCGGAATCTCCGATCTCGAAATTGACGTTTTCGAAACAAGCAAAACCAAGGAGATGGTCGATTTCTTCGTAAGATTTCATTAAAATCAATCTCTTCGTGCTTAAAAATGTTTAACGACACGACATCACTATATTTAGCCTGTCAATTTTGTTCCAATTCAATCTTTTTTTAATGATTTTAGAGAACGAAAGCCACATTTTAGCGGCCACAAGGCTTAGCAGGGCGGCGATTCCTGTCGTATGAATGTGTGTATGAGTGAGCAAAAATGAGCAAAGGAGGATGAGTGAAAGAGAGTGACTGGTTCAGATTGTGATGGTCAGTGACTGGTGACCTTCAGATGACGCACACTGGAAGTCGCTGAGAAGGCGTGTTAGCTTTACTCAATTGGTAGAGCCCTGGACCGGTAATCTAGAAGATGTGGGTTCGAGTCCTACAGCTGGCTAACATTTTCAGTGACTTTCATCTTTCATCGTTAATTTCTTTGTCAATTTGAGGCTTTGTATGTATTTGTCCCTTCTTGGTGTTCCAGCCTCAGAACATCAGTTCACTCATGTTTTGCAGTGCGGACACGACGAAACAGCACTTTGGTTAGTTTATCAATAGGTTAGTTGTTTAGGTTAGGTTAGGCACTTCTATGAGAGTCCACTGTGACACACTAATGCTGGCTCTTACTGCATGTCGCTAGGACCAATAAGTACACCTCTCTCTTTCATTTTTTCCCCATAAACCTGACCTTCCCCATAAACATGAATCTGGAGAGGTACCCCGTGAAATGGGATTTTACTCTTCTGCCGCCGCCACGGGACCGTTTCGCGTGCCCCCATGTGCTTTCAATGGTGTTCGTGTGGGCACCCGTCTCCTCATCAACGAAGTTGTGCTTGTGGTTTACACTGAAATGCTGAAAGGATGTTGATGATTTGAACTTCTGATATCTTCTCCAACAGTCAGGGATGACCGTGGACCCCTCCTCCACCCAGTTGACGATGAGCTGGTAGAGTGTGTCCTGATCGCGGCTGTCCACTGGAACAAGGAAACACTTGCCGCTTCCGCGTTCCACGCCGCCGAAGACCCAACCCTGCACCCGCTTGCGTCGGTTATACTTTCGCTTCCCAAATTTGCTTTCGTCAAGCTCGACGATCTTTCCTGGTCCTCCAATTTTTGTGCTGTTGGAGAGAACATCGTTAATAACGACCTCCCGGCAGAAGATGCACCAGTCGGTCACTGCAGCGTGCGCGACCTTTAGTTGCTGCTCGATCTGCTCTGGAGGGTAGTGACGCGCCCACATATATGCGAAGAGATTTAGCGATGCTTTAGTGTCAGGTTCGACTTCTCGAAAAACGAACCTTTCCGCAGCGAGACCGAGGCCCGGCATCGTAGAGTCTTCGGTTTCGACTTCTTCTACTCCACCTTTTCTCGCCCTTTGCACCTCCATTGGTATAGCCGTCTCTTTTGTCGCAGCAGCGCTGCAAGACTATCGATTCACAGCACTTTGGGCACAGTCTTGAGGACGCCAACAGTCCCAGATGCTGAAGAATGTCGATAGTCTGGACGGTGTCACCCAGACGATTGGAGACCTCCAGAAGGGACGGATTGTCGAGGAACAGCTTCATGACAGCTCGGAATAGCAATCTAAGGCAGAGTGAACGTTCTTTCCAACTTCGCCTGTACTTATAGGTCCCTGGTTTACATTGTATTGCCACGTGTAGTGTACTCTCTTTCGTTTCCAACAAGTTTTCTGTTTTCTATTTTGAAAGGGGTCCTTAGGAGAGAAGGGATAATACCCCGGAATGTCATCATAATGCCAAGCAGACAACTTTCGGGACTCCTTGGCTTCGTCTCATCGCAGCCGCTTTGCATTCCCTCACTGCTGAGTCATGTTGTCGTCGTGCAGCCAGTGCGCGTCTGGTTGCTTGTCCGCTCCATGTGCTATGCGGACAATTACTCAGGGAATATTTATATATGTATATATACATGGTGTTCTCGTGATTAGTAAACTTTGCTGGTTTGAGTCGTGTGTTCGTGTCGTCCCTCTGTGTGCCCAGACTCAGGCTTCTACATTATGGAGGTAATCTTCGTCATCTTCGAACGGTTCCCACGACTGGGCTGCCGTACTTTGGTTTGAGCCACGCGGCATCGCGTCACCAGCTCGAATGTCTCAGTGGTTAGCGTGCTGGCCATGTCACGTCGTGACTGGGAGGTACCCGGGTTCGAGTCGCGTCATATGATAGCAGCCCAATTGTTGACGTTCGCTTCAGAATTGGGGGCCCAGTATTGCTTAGTCCAGCCGGAAATGTTGGAGATGTCATGACGCTGAATTTCGGAACCACGGAACGCAAAATGTAGTTCCACAGAAACAAACGGAGCACTCCGCCTCACAACTGATAATGAAGCCTGTTTATTGGCTGGAAATTTGAAACGTCATGTCCCACCAGAACGTGGAGATCGTCCCCCCGATTGGACGGCAAAAGGCTACTTAGCCATGTGACGTATACGTGGTGGAGAGAGACGCGCGGGTTACTCATCTTTGAAAGCATTTATACGGGTCACTGAGCTGGCACGAGCCGAACGAAATCTATATTTGGGTATCATGACCTGCGTTCTTTCATGGGGTACAATTATTTGTGAAATTTTTGGCGGCCTGTTTACGGCCCCTTTAATACTGGACAGAAATGTTGTGGTGCTGGTCGTGTTCACAATTGGTTATCGTAGATGCACGCGTACTTCTAGAGATTCGATCAGTGAAGGGTGCGCGTTCCTTGGTGTTCGCGAAAGCGCAATTTGCAGAACGCGCGCCCGCTCTACATTTGCGGAAGACACAGGAATTCCCAAAATATCCAAAGTCATAATCAAGAAAGGTTGCGTTCGCGATAACTAGCCGATAACACATGCCATGTCTCACCGGGTTTCCGAACGAGCGACTTTATCGGCCGAGATGTCGCCTGGGACGCGAGCGCGACAGGAGCAATGTAACTGTAGTTGAGTGCACGTAGCCGGACGTCACGTCTTCTCGCGCACGTATTCCCCTCCTCGGTAAGATCCCAAGCAGCACAATGTACCGAAAGTCGAGTGCAATAGGTGTGGACGGGTAGGTGGAAGGCCTTGAACACACTCTTGAAACTAAAGAACATTTATAAGACACATACCGTCCACCCCTGTTGCACTCGACTTTCAGTACATTTTGCTGCGTGGGATATTGCGGCTATAGACGACCCTATGTTTACAAACATGTGATTTCACGAGAAGACCGCTTCGAGGTTATATTTCGCTGTGGTAGGCAAGAAGCGGGAAAAACGCGTCGGCCGATAAAGCTGATATTGCCCACCAGCATGTTTTGCGTGGCGGCGAAACGTAATCGATGGCATAGGGGTGCAGGTCGGCTATTCACGTCGCTTGCTAGCAGCCAACAGCAGCCCCTCTTCCAGGGCCCACCGCGTTTCCCATTAACAAATCTTCCATCGTCTGCTCCGACGTCGTTGAGGTACCCTTGGTATTTGTTCCGCGATATTTTGTTGCTGCCCGCTTTCCTCCTCGCTCTCTATCGACGACAGCTCGTCCGGTAAGGTCACTCGTGGAGGACACTCACACCGAAGGAGCCAACATCTTGCTATAGAAAGCATGACGGTGTCATTTGCGTGGGAGTGCAAATCGCATGATAATCTGTGACAAAAAGCAACTTAGTATTTGTGTTGCATATTCAGAACCTCGACGTCGAGAGGTTGTTTAAAGGTCAGCGACGCCGATTTCCCGATGTGTTGAAACGGTTGTGATATTCAGAACGAGCACATCCAACTGACCCCGAAACGCACCTTCGTTTCTCAATTTTGTCTTCCTATTACGAAAATTAATTCATCAAAGAAACCAAAACAAGCCATGGGCGCAGCCATTTTTGTGACGTAGATTGGATAAACCTGCTCCATCTACGTAGATAGAGAATCGTGCGTCTGATTGGATGAAAGCTGAGGCTTTCTCTGACTTCCCTGGCGTCTTCTCCCATTTCGAGGAAATCCAGTTATGGCCGCCGGCTACGATGAGTGTTTCGTCCGAGGTAATCCCGAGAACTATTGAACGATGGAAACAACAACCGCGAACTCACCTCAACATCATTTTCGGCGTTAAATTGTGATTATGTGCTCGAGAACTTCGCAGTTCAACCGTTCAGCTGCCATTCACGTCAACCCGTTTGCTGCTTTTACTACAAGTGCAGGAATGGGAGCGATTGAGCAACAACGTGAGACTTGGTGATCGTTTGAGCATATACCTGCAGAGGACTGGTCTTCAAAGAAAGAAGGCCGTGTTTCTGCCCATGCACATCGTGCGATTGCCAGGCTTGTTACACGAGATACATATATTGTGCAGCATCATAGCGCGACTGCAATGAACGACGTAGGAATGTATCGTGACCACTCGAACTGCATTCGTTGAACCATTCGTCGGTTATATGAAAGTGCTCATTAGAGTTGCCCCGAACAAAAAGTGTGGGATGTAGTTTTGTAGTGTGTTGTTTATCTCGTAGAGCGCATCGCGGCATGTAGGTCGAGAGCCCTTATACGTATTTTTTGCATGTTTACTTGAGTGTGCGCATTGTTCTATACCACACAGGCCATATTTCATTCATAATAGTTTCGCAAATAAACACGTACGGGTCGATCTCATATTGCTTTCGAGTTAGGCATAGTGTCTTCAGATCAGGGTATGTGTACCCTGTTTGCTGGGCCCGACAGATGTTATTAAGGGTAGTGCAGCATTTCCCACTTCTTGAACCATGCTAACATTGCCAGAATAAGGAACATTACACTGTGCTGTGTATTCCACACTCAGTTGTCTCGCGACGTATACCCCCAATTATTATATTGGGTACTCCACATGTTCAACCAGTCAGCACTTCCCATATCCTATTTTTTTTTAAACATGTGCTTAAAATTGCACAACTGCCACTCAAGTAACTTTGCCACCAAATTAGTCAGTGACAAAAGGTATATGTACTTTATCACAAATTTAATAACCTTAGTGGAAATGGTTGATGGTGTCCTCTGCCTTGTACGGTGCACTTCATAGCAAAATACACAATAGTCCAAATGTTTTCCTTGTCCACAAATGCCCTGTTAAAGCTGAAAGACTCTTATCAAAATGGGGAAGCGGGCTTGCTTGTCCAGAGAAACAAATATGAAACTGCAGTGCTCAACGTAAATAACTGCATGCTCAGCAACTAAGGCTGGTGATGCCGAAGACCTAATATTTCAAGGTTAAAAGGAACAAAGGAGAAAAGACCACTGCGGCATATTAATGTTGTTTCAAAAGTATAACACCACAAAATTTGTGAGAGTCAGTTGGTGTATTTAGTTACGTTGGTCACCTCCTGCACCAATTTTTAATAAGATTCAAATGTGTTGCTACCAACCAGGACCTAACCCTGACCTATGATCTAATAATAATAATAGTATCTATCTATGACCTATATGGACCTTCACCACTAGTTTGGTCTAGGTTTCACACGTGTCTTCTAGTGAAATTCGAAGCTGCTCTGCAGAGCTGACAGGAGACTTGCAGAGTAGATAATTTTTTATTTATACTTTCCAAAGAACATGTAAAAAAACAATGTGCTGTACCAACTGTATTCAAAGAAATACAAATATACTTTGTTTTAGCTATGTGCATATTAGCAGATTACAGGTGACTGATGACACACAATGGGCGTCAAGGGTGAGAACACAAATACTACCACTGCAGGCACTGTCCTGAAATTCTAAGTCACCATTTGTCAGAAAGCAATGACCACGCACAGCCTAAGGCCCAACAGATGTTATTATTAAGGGTATTATTCAGACCGTTACCATACTGTGGTAGGCCTGCAGTGCATTACGTGGTACAGCACACACTGTAAAAATTTCACCGTAGAACATGTCCCCCATTCTAATGACAGTCTTCTCCAGTTTTTCAAACTGCCATTTCCCATAGTGCTTTATGGTATGACACAGTATTTCTAAATCTTTACTGTAGTTTACCGGTTGTAGCAGAAAAAAGACACCACTGTTTCCGATCACAGGACGCAAGCCATAAGTGCTATACGGAAACAGTACATGCTGCTCTCTAGCAGTTGTTAGTGTTTGGACATGGTATGGTGCATGCAGGGTAAATTCCATGGTTAAAATATCCAAACGTGAACAACTGTTAGATTACATGATGTAGAATGCTCTATAGTACAGTAAAACCTCCAAAGTCGGACACCTCCCTACCTCGGACAACTCCCCATGATTTCATTGCACGGGCAGGCTCCCATTGAAACTACATCCGGATGAAATTCTCTATGTCGGACACCTCCCTATCTTGGAAGTAGGATAGGGTTTTCCCTGCAAAGTTGGACAAAACCCTGACTAAATTCCATCAATATTGGCCCATCTTTGCACCAAAAAGACCCAAAATGAGCCAGTGGCCTTGACTTTTGCCCCTTTTTTCCCCTATACTGGTCTCAGCATTTTGTTGCTTTAGTTTTTAGAGTCCAAAAACAAGTGCTGTCAGTCTACATTGTAATTCTTTATGTGAGCACTTGTCTTCAGTTTGTCTAGAGCCTTTGAACGAGCACTGCACCAAAGCTATGAGAAGTAGGCTGACGCTTCAAAGACAAGTCCTTGCTGCTCGAAAAGCTCCAGAAGTAATGCCATTGAGTAGAATCTGAACGGGATTGAATATACTAAAATCAGTAATAATTATCAGTGAAAAGTGGGTAGATGTACCACTACCAGGCACCACCACCAGGTACCACTAAGGACCTTAAATTGAAGAAGGGGGACATTTCTCACAGCTGTGATCTCTTCCATTTTTTGTTGCCGTCATATTCTGTAACTCGGACACTTCCATAAGTAGGAGACGCTTCGGCTGCACCGCGGGTGTCCAACATAGGAAGGTTTCACTGTATTTATGTTCCGTGTCATGTGACCACAAACAATATATGCTTTTGCTCATGCTGCACAGCAAGGCGAATTGACCTGCATGTGAGGATAACATGAAACCCGAGGCGCGGAGGAAAAGGCATGACTTTACGGTCTCTGTGTCAGTTGTTTCATGTTGTAATTGCGTACCAGCTGGCCTGTACCTGAGAATAGGTTTGATGCGTTGTACACGCACCATAGACATGCAGTATGTGGTGTGTTGTGATAGTAATGCCACTGCCAATTGAAGAATAATGCTCCAGGTGGATTGTTTCGGTACAATCTTGAACTATGCATACCAAGGGGTAGGGCATCTGCGTGACAGGTTTACCTGGAAGTAAGAATGCAAATGTTAGCTGAAGTCATTGAATAATTAACATTATCAATATACTGCTGCAGATGATACAAAGAATAGCACACAAGATGGTCCAATATGTTCTGCAGGAATGTCTCTGTACTCACAATATTAGTACAGCAGCTACAGGAAGGCATAAAACAAGTTTTTGTATACATGATACCACTTGAATGCAACAAAAGCTTCTGCTGCACTGCCAGAACACCACGGCGGACAGATTTACCTTACTTCACGTGAGAAAAAGTATGTACTGTTGCACACATGATGCTGTTTGAATGTCTCGAAAAACATAATTTATGACCGAAAGACATCAACTGGAAGATTTCGATTTACCTTAGTCAAAACTGAGAAAAAGTATGTGCTGTTGCACACATGAAACTGCTTGAACTGCCCTTGAGCGCTCAGGAAGAACACCTTATTTGTGACCAAAATACAACAGCTGAGCCAACATTGAATTTATACCTTACTCAAAATACACAAGATGTGTTGCCGTGCATATGATACGATGATACTGCTTAAATGTACTCTGAAAGCGCTGGCACCTCAGGCATGGTTGCTCTAAGCTAGCGAGCAACAGCAAGGGTATACGAACACAAGAAGTCGAGCACAAGTGATAGAATGCACTTGATTAATCAGAAAATGAAATGTCTCAGTACCAGGTGTCACTCTTCTGTCAAGAAAAACAGATGAACTTTGAAGGGGCGTCTGGTTGGCACTGGTGACAGCCTTCAGCTTGAAACCCAGACGGTGATAGTTGAGACGTGGTGTGCAAGCTTTTCGGTGGTGCCAGAATGCCTGCAAAATCATTTAACAAATAAGGCAATTCCACATCTGTACTGAGAATACACGCGCTGGGGCGTAATCTCTAAAGGATGAAGCAGTAATTGACAGATAGCGTATTTTTCTCTTCTGCGTGATGCAATTTGCACCGCATGACTGACTTGTCTAACATTACGTGTCTTACCTTTATCTGCTGCCTAGTCCTGCCCCTGCAATCTCCTGCTGCAGATAAGGTTGGCAGAGCATCCCGGACGAGACATCTTCGGCTTCTTGTGAAACAAGTTGCGCATTGCTTCCGTAACATTCGTATGAGCCAGATGAACAGATCAAATCACTGCTTTCGAAGGTGGCACCCAGTCGGAGTTGTAACCGATTGTTGCAGTCAATAGATTTCTCGGCATTGTTTTGGTAGGCGTCACCATTCCCCAAGTCGGCTTCACCTAGCGCACGGGTGCATTAGGTGAAGCCCACCTTACAAACCTACAATTGTGGCCAGACTGTACGTAAGTTTCCGCCACGAATATGCGAATTGTAGCAATTTGGTATCAGGTGAAGCCCACTTTACGGAGCCGTTTGTGTTGCTTCGTGTCGTATTCTCCCCTTCTTATCTTTTGTAACATTATGTGCATTTTTATTTCGCACGATTTCTTTCTCTTTTTTGTTTTTGTTGTGTGGACCTTCCTTTTTTGTGCTACCACAAAGAATTCCCGGGGCGGAGGAACTTACAACTAATAGGCAAAAGACTAGCATAAGGGCAATCGAAAGCTCGGACATGCAGACGGTCCGCTGATGAGGTTTAAATCATTATGATGATAACTCGGGGTGGGGGATATATTTATTAAGAAGAAAAAAAGACGGAAAGGTTAGCTCAACCGGGAAAAAGAAGGAAAGGTTAACCGGGTATAGTTCTTGACTACCTAGCTGCGACTGAAGAGCCGGAACTCCCCTCGCCTGGCCCCGTTCCCCCGTACTCCCATGGTCTGTACTAGCCTCTCCTTTGCTTTTCCTTGTTTGTGTTGTGGCGTCGTGTACCCCATAACGGAGTGGCACTTTCAACTTGACAGTAATGAATTTATAGCGTGTAATGTTGTGGAACTTGCACATATGATGCGGGTTATCAAAGAAAGTATTTATTTACCTCGTGAACACGACCTCGTCTCCGTGGGGTGAACGTCCACCAGTTATAGCCCACAGGTGACGTCACGCTGTGAAGGTCGTCAAGGGAAGGAGCATGTGAGCGCTGGGTTCGGCTCCATGAAAGGTCGCAGCGATTAACAACAACAATAAAAAAAAGAAAAGCAAACAACAGTGGGACATGCGCCTGTACGTCATGATTGCCGGTCAGGTGCGATACTGGATCACGCGGAGCTGGTAATTCTGTTTGTCAGTTCCAGCCTCAGAACACCCCTTACGGGGCAGCTTGTGTTGCTTCGTATCGTTGTCTCCCCTTCGTATTTTTTGTAAAACTATATGCATTTTTGGCACGATTTCTCCGTCTGTACCATGGGCGTCCCTGTGACTTTTTTTCAGCGTACGGCAAAGAATTCCCGAAGGGAGGGGGGGGGGGACAAAAACGTACAACCAATACACCCAAGACAATAGAATGAGGACAATCGAATGCTCTGACATGCAGACGGTCCTCTGATAATGTCCAAATTATTAGACGATATCCGAGTATAATTCTTGACCACCTGCGAGCCTGTGATAACTCGGTTGTCACCAGCTTCAAGGTCAACGCGGCGCAAAGAAAGGTAAAACAAGAGGCCTGAACACTTCCTCCTCTCCCCGCAAATACCGTGGGCTTTCCTTCGCGACAATCAAGTAGACTGGGCTAAAGCCGCATTTTTGCTAATTTTTTAGACTATTTCTGTTGCTATATAGGGCATAGTTTAGGTTGGGTGTGTGGTTATCAGTGGAGGGCTTCATATTTCTGTGAAAACAAAGTGAGGTTTGCTTGGCAGTTTTCAAAGTTGAATTGAAAAACTAAATTACCCGCAATTAAAAATTGTCCAAAGCCTTCTTCAATCGTCGCAAGAGTTTCCAGAAGGTAATTGCCGAAAGTCCGACAGTCCCCCGTCGAGTACGTAGCCATTTAGAATATTTTATCACCTTAGATGAAACACCCTGTATAGAGGCCTTGGATGGTACGTTTGATGACTCGTGAGGCATACCTAGCTGTTTTGCCTGAGTCATTGCTAGAACAATCGACAAAGCCTGTAAAGTGCAGTTGTAATGATAATTTGCAAATCATTGTACTTTTGACAAATCAAGAAATCATTGTACTTTCGACAAGAACAAAAATGAAGAAACACGCTACCGCTCACTTACTTCTGATTTCTGTTACTGTATTTATTGAAATCATCAACAAGTGTTTCAGTTTCTGATGCTCTAATGTCAATATCTTTTTCACCTCAAGGTAATGAAGAACGCGAGATTGCCTTCCCTATCCGCGCTACAACCTCCACCGTTCATCGGATTTGTTGGACGACTCATTTTAATGAGCATGTCAATAGCTTTCATTTTTATATTTGTCGCACTGCTCAATCTAGAACTCCATACAGGTACTGCTCTCCTCTAGGTTAGGTTAGGTTAGGTTGGGTTGGGTTGGGTTGGGTTAGGTTAAACGTTGGGGTACGTTAGTTATACGCTGGGTGTTAGTGCCCGTCACGGGACACGCAACCTTCAACAACAACAACTTTATTTGCGGCCTTGGAGAGTGGGGAGTTTCATCGCAACAGGCGATACTCTACCCCAGTGCTTGGTGGAATGGGGGGAATAAAATAACGAGCCCCTTTACAATAACGATCGAAGTCCGATGGTGTCCAGAAATGTCAGAAGAGCTTTGAGCGCAGAGCGTTGCTGGGCTGGATTGGGCCAGGGACCAAGCAATTTCGGTAGGGAGAAAGGGCGAGAGTCCAGCTGACGAAGAGACTCGGAGAGTGTCATTCGGGAAGGTTCGTAGTGAGGGCAATGAAGAAGAATGTGCTCCAGATCCTCAAGAGCACCACAGTGGCAACAGGTGGGAGAATCAATTTGTCTCAAGCGGTAACGCCACTGAGCTGTAAAGGCCACATCGAGGCGCATGCGGTGGATTAATGCAGCATCCTGACGAGATGTGTTTCGTGGCATGCGGAAAGCGAGCATGGGATCAACTCTGTTCAACATAGAGGGGGGAAGAATGTCGGTTGTCCGTTGGCGGGAAGCCAGGGGTGTCACTAGACGTCGCAGAATTGAACGGCGGTCTCCTCTGAGCAGAACAATACGGGTCCGGTTCCGAGACGAGAGTGCTGCTTCTGCGGCGCTGTCGGCCTGCTCGTTCCCCACGACACCACAATGGGCTGGAACCCACTGGAGAACTAGCCTGTGGCCTGCGGCGTAGATAGTGTGGTAAGCCATTAACACGTCGGTGACTAGGGGTGCGGATGGGCCTCGTATGCCGGAAGTTTCAATTGCTTGAAGTGCAGATTTGGAGTCTGTAAAGACTGCCCATTCCCGGGGTGGAAAATCAGCGATGTGTTGTAGAAAGAAAAGGATGGCATAGAGTTCCGCAGCTGTGGAGGAGGTTGGATGTGAAAGGCGTCTTCCGTGCACGACGCCTTCGGATGGAATGACGAAGGCTGAGGCGGACTTGTTGTTTCGGGATGCGCCATCAGTATATGCTGCCGTAAACGTAGAAAACTTCTCGTCTACCAGAGCATGAAAATGGGCTCGGAGGACTTGAGGGGGGACCTGATCTCTTCTTTGCAGAAGGTTTGGGAGGCGTACAAACGTGGGCGGTACCGGGAGAGACCAGGGGGCTTCCGGCGGTATAGTGTCGTTAGTTATGAAGCCAGTGAGAGTCTGGCGTGTCCTCTGCGCTACTCGATAGAAGTCGCTTCCAGGGCGGTATCGAATTTTCCTGAGTAGCGGGTGGCGGGGAATGTGAGCACGCAAACGGAGGTAGTGCCGAGCCGTTTCCCGTTCACGGAGAACTTCAAGCGGGAGCTCACCAGCTTCAGCCAGTACTTGTCGTGTTTCAGCCATTCTGGGAACTCCGAGGCATCGACGAAGGCTTCGAGCAAACAGGGACCGAAGCGTATTTAATGAAGTTGTTGATATCCTGTGCAGAATAGGAAGGCTGTAAAGCACAGTTGCCCTCACCAATGCCGCGTGAACCGCGAGCAGGGAACGCTGATCACAGCCCCATCCTGGGCCAGAAAGATGTTGGATTGCGGGGAGCCATCGCTGCACTTTAGTTTCAAGGTGTTTAATGTGCCGAGCCCAGCGCAAGTCCGAGTCGATTACCACGCCAAGGAAGCGGTGAAAGCGTACTGGTTCTAGCTTCTTTGAGCCAAGCCAAAGTGGGAAATTGGCCATAGCTTTACGCGTGAAAGGGAGCTCGACACACTTTTCGGGTGAAAGGTCCATCCCGAGGTGCGTCAGGTACGTATGGATATTGTTTAAAGCGAGCTGCAGGCGAAGCTGGAGAGCCGGGCGTGATTTTCCTACTGTCCAAAGGGCGACGTCATCTGCATACACGGAGAACGACACTTTGCGAGGAATTACTGATTGTAGGCCGGCCATCACCACGTTAAACAGTGTCGGGCTGAGAATGCTTCCTTGGGGGACTCCTTGGGGAACAGGATGCTGAGGGCTTTGGCCTTGGGACGTACGGACAGCGACAGTTCGGTCCGTAAGGAAGTCTTGGAGCCAGATGAAGAGCCGACCGGATACTCCAAACGAGCGCAAGGCATGTAGCACACAAATGTGCGAGACGGTATCATAGGCGCGCTTGATGTCGAGGAAGACCGATCGGACGATCCGTCGATGGGCTCGAGCATGTTGAACTGTAGAGACTAGGTCGAGAACTGGATCCATGGAGCTTCGGTGGCGACGAAATCCAGCCATTTCGTGAGGGAACGCACGTCGTTTTTCGAGCCACCAGTCGAGGCGATGCAGAACCATTCTCTCCATCAGTTTCCCCATACAGCTTGTCAGGCTCACCGGACGAAAGGAGGATAGGGCATTTGGGGGCTTGCCTGGTTTCAGGATGGGAACAACCAAGGCCTGCTTCCATGTATGTGGTAAAGATCCTTGTTGCCAAGACGTGTTATAGACATGAAGGAGAGCTTGGAGTGACCGCCCGTCAAGGTTTCGTAGGGCGGCATAGGTGATTTTATCGGGCCCAGGGGACGAGCTGGCGTTCACAAGCTTCAACGCTGCCTTTAGCTCGATTAGTGTGAAGTCGCGGTCCATAACTTCCGGGGGACGGGGCCAGTCGTGGTGAAGTTCAGCCGTCAAACTGTGGACAAAACTGCGGTGTAGGGGCGTGGTCGAGGCAGCCGCCGGAGTCGTTAGTACCACACAGAAGTCCGTCGCAAGCGTGTTCTCGTCTACACGCTGAACGAGAGCCAAGGCCGCGAGAGGATTCTTTTGAGGGGGCGCCTCCTTCAGAGAACGGATTGTCCGCCAGATCTTCGTGGCCGGATCGAACGGTGAAAGGTGGTGGCAAAAGTTACGCCAACGCTTCCTATCCTCGTTTTTAAGTTCTCGTGTTACTTTAGCTTTCATCCGGCGGTATTCCACAATGTCCGTAAGTTGCCCTGTCCGACGAGCCGTTCTTTCTGCTCGGCGACGTAATGCTCTAAGGTGATTAATAGCGGGGGAATGGCCGATATGGCCTGTTACCCTTTTAGACATGACCACCGCGTCCTGAATACCGCGGGTAATTGCTTGAGAGAGAGCCTCTGGGGACATACCGGTGTGCACAGATGTTCTGAGGCCCTCACGAAAACGTCTCCAGTTTGTGAAAGAAATCAGTCCAGCAGTGGCTGAGAGGGGCAGTCTGTCGTGCGAAATATATAGAGGAAAATGATCGCTACCTCTAGTGTCGACGTCCGTAGCGCACGACAAGTGGCGAATCATGTCGGTTGAGGACCACGAGAGGTCCAATACATCAAGTGACCGTGGGGATCGCATGTAAGTGGGCTCGCGGTTGTTCAGCAGGCACATGTTATTATTCTCCATTGCCTCTAACAACCTCCTTCCCCTACTGTCCGTCCTTCGGCTTCCCCAGGCCGAGTGATGTGCATTGAAGTCCCCTAGCACAAGCGCCGGGGCTTCCAGAGAACCAAGTAAGCGGTCAAGGTCACTCCACGGGACCTGTACCGCGGGACGGATATAGATACTGACGACCGTTAACAGCATGGGGCCAAGGCGGATCCTGCATGTGACGTAATCATAAGAGCGATGACAAACTGAGCCGATGGGTGCAGCAACGAGGTCATTGCGAACGTATAGCGCTGCTCTACTCTCAGGTGAATGATGAGAGCGATAGATTGTGTATCCACTAACACGATGTGTACAATCCATGCCGTGTTCGCATATAGCTATGAAAGGGAACTTGTACTGTTGGAGATGTGATTTAAAATCTGGGAGCTTGTTACGCAGGCTTCGAGGATTCCACTGCATGGCCAGGGCTTTTTTATACAATTCCGTCATGCTGATGCGAAGATAATGCTTCCAGTGCCAGAAGCGCTTGAACCTCGGGCAGTTGAGACGCACCAGGAAAAGCAGAGACAATGGCCTTAAGGGCAGCGAGTACCGCTGAGAAGAGTCCCAGAGGAGGCATATATTGGGGGGCTGATGAGGGTGCTGGTTCCGTCACACTGGCGTAAGTGTTTGTAATCTGTCTTGATGGACGAGGAGGCGGTGCGCTTGTGAGAGGCGTAGCCGCGACTGTGTTCAGCGACCCTCGTTTACCTGGTGCAGATCGAGGAGGTAGTGCAGGAAATTCTTGTGCATTTGTACGAGACGGGAGTGTGGCACTAGCATCCCTAGGAGCATCAGACGGAAGTCGTAGGGTTCGGTCTTGGTGCCTCTTGGTGGCGGCGGTCTTGACAGGACATAAAGAAAATGATGCGGGATGGCTGGATTTGCAGTTAGCACACTTTGGCTCTCTTTTATTGTTGCAGTCTGATCTCCGGTGAGGTCCGGCGCAGATGCCACACCGTGTAGAACCTCGGCAATTTCGTGCAATATGGCCAAATCGTTGGCAGTTATAACACTGTATGGGGCCTTCTATATACTCTTGGACTGTGAAGGTCTGAAACCCAAGGGCAATTCGGGGAGGAAGACGGATTGTAGGTTCAAAGGTCAGGATAACGCTCCGTAACGGGGTGAACACATCACTGCCATCTTCTGCTAGGGAATGCCGAACCTGTCGCCGTGCTGATAAAACCCCTGCGTCTTTAAGATAGAGCACGAGGTCGTCGTTCGAATACTCTCTTGGAACATCATATATCTTGCCCATATTTCTGGCGTACGATTGGGGTATGGATGGTATCACCGGAATGCCAGCTAAGCACTTAGCAGACAAAAGGTTGCGGGCGGCTGCTTCGGACCGTACGGAGACGAAGAGAGAACCATCTCGGTGGAAACGGTGGTGCATAACCTGTTGTTGGGTTAGCAGGCGTATCTCACTAGCGACCGCATTAGGATTCACCTTCCAGAAGGAGTAGTCAGTAGTTGCTGGTCGAAACAGTATGGGAATACCGCCGGCTCGGTTCTTCTTGTAGGTGACAGTGGTGAACGGGTCATGAAGTGAAGTGGCAAGGTTGCTATCGTTCATCGCATCTGTCTGCTGAGGAGCTGGCGGTGCCGAAGTGTCCATGGTGTTATCGGGAACATTCACGATCTGTGGAATGTTGGGATCACCAGAAGAAGGGCTCCCTACCCGTTGGCGTTTGGCAGGGCTGACGGGGACCTGTTGACCTGTGGTAAGTGTCATAGAGACGTTGGACCTCCCGTCCAGATTTCGGCGGGAGGTCCGTGATGGTTCGATTTCTTTTTCAACGGCTCTGAAAAAGCCTAAGGGCGAAAGGCTGTTCCACTTCACAACGACGGTTATCCTCGTTGCTGCTTATCGTCGTCCCACGCAACCTTCATATTGTGGTTAACTGTTGCGTCCTGCAGATTCATGTGTGTCCAGTTGACCTCGCGCAGGTAGCTTATGCACCTGTAGTCCTCTCATTCGTCCATCGCTACTTTCGTGCCCGGTGCGACGGTCTGCCGAATGAGTGGGCCAGGTGTAAAGAAATCAAGAGCTATACACAGATATCGTCAAAATGGTTTGGGCATTATCAGAGCATTCGATTGTCCTCATGCTTGTCTTGTGCATGCATGTCCTGTGTTTATCTGTTGTACGTTCTATCCCCCCTCCCCGTGAATGAATTACTTCGCCCTTGGCTGAAAAAAAGTCACACGGGTGCCCATGGTACAGACGGAGAGGCGAAAAGAAGCAACGTTGCGGTCACTGTGCCGTAATGTTCGTTTTTTTTTCGCTCACTTGCATAGTACAAAAAATGCAAGATAAAAATGCGCAAGTAAAGTTACCAAGGAAAAAGCAAAATAAAAATAAAGAAGAAAAGAAAGCGTGCCAAAAAATGCATTAGCAACATTAGCTGTTCCGTAAAGTGGGCTTCACCTGACATCTAAATGTTACATTTCGCCATTTCTGGCGGAAACGTACGTACAGTCTAGCCATACTGGTAGTTTTCTAAAGGGGGCTTCACCTAATGCACCCGTGCGAAAGGTGAAGCCGACTTGGGGAATGGTAACGCCTACCAAAACAATGCCGCAAAGGGGAACACGCATTCTCGACACGCAGCACAGAACACGAATCACACCAGGAAGTCTGTACTGGCCTAGCAAATGCTTCGCAGTCGAAGGAAGCAAAACTCACGTTCCTCGTGGGTTTAGTGAAGTCCAGAAATATACTGGCTCCCAAATAGCGAACTGTTTATCACTTCCCCAATGTGAATCTGCGCAGCAGACGGCTCGGCAGAAACTGGCCGGCTTGGCGGAAGAAACCAAGCCAAAAGTCATGCCAAGCCGGAGCGCGGGCAGACCACGAATGTGTCGTCGACACAGGGTTTGCGGGCCACAAGACGGGATATCAGTGAAACTAAAAATTCCCTTTTTCGGAAAACCGCGAGGAGTTTGGGATAACTATTTTGCATACATAATCAGTGTTCCCTTATGAACACATCGTGTGAGTACCATTCCATTCTGTAACACTCGAAAATCGGCGTAGCTGAGCTTTAATAAAGTTGTTGTTTTTCAGTGACTATCGGTGAAAAGATTAGGACATATGGTCAAGAAAGCGGCGTTCTTTGTTTTAAGCGGTTTCACATTTTTTGCACCGGCGGATGTTTATCTGTATTTTTTGGATAAAACGGAAAAGTCTGAAGCCTGGTCAAGACATATGGGTTTAAAGTCCGAATAAACCGCCCCCCCCCAAAAAAAAAGTGCCGACAACGAATGCTGCTTCCTGCCTGTAACGACTTAGGGCCTGTGAGGGCACCTACACAAGGTAGGCATGCTCACAGTGCCTGCATTAGGTGAGGACGACAGGATTCGGTAAAAACTTAGAGGCAGCATGAGACAGTCCGTACAAAAGAGAAAAGGCTTTACTAGTAACTGGAGTGATGTGAGCGCCAGGTTGGGATAGTGCTCTGTGGATCCGGGTATGTTGACCGAGTCCACTGCGTACACGAAGGCAGGTACTCCTAACACGAAGCCAGAGACTGCGTCGTTGAAGGACTTCGGGACAGCACACCGAGAACCAGGACAAGCTGTTGATGCGACGTTGCGCTGGCCCAAGCGTCAGGAAGATGTCGCCCTTGAAAGACCTGACACCACCCAGTAAATAAGAAATATCCCTGGGGCATCGCAGAAAACGTCAAATTTGTCCGAGACGTCTGCCTGACGTTATCTGGACGTCCACAATGTGACGTTGAAAATTTTCTCTTTGCATATCTCAGGGACTTCTGCAGGATACAGAAAGAAATAACCCAGCACGCGATATTTCACGGACATACCTGGGACACGTGATGTTTACTGGAATGACGTGAGGTAAAGGGGAAACATTTTGGTTTTACAACTTTTTTACCAATATAATCACATTGTAGAAGATAGCTTGAATTAAAAACACAATATTTGGCAGGAATGTAGGCTGATGTAGGCAGTGCATGTTGTATCTGTTGTTCACCATATGATGTTCTACATTTTGGAATGATCCATTCATGCTGATGACGATGAAAGTATGTACATATAGCAGGTGGGAGGGTGGCGATATTAAGCAGAACAGGGTCCTTTTCCCTCGTGGCTTTTATGTAGGCAATTGAGAGTCGGTACTCATACAAACGGTGAATTGGAATAATATTGTGTTTTCTAAATAAGCCGAAAGTCGTGTGATTATATGGCATGCCCTCCATCAATCGGAGGAATTTCTGCTGGATTACCAGAAGATCATTGTACGCGCCTCTAGGCCCATTTCCCCATACACGAAAGCAATAGTTCATGTGAGAGTATATCAAGGCATAGTACAGCGTGTGCAGTACTGGAATTGGTAGGTAATGTTTATGTCTGTAGATGATGCTCAGCGAAGACGATATTTTTGATCGTACATATTCAATGTGAGTGCCCCACCTCAAAGCTGAAGAGAAGTGTACGCCTAACGTCTTAATTGACTCAACTAACTCTCATTCCCCAAATGAATGTCAGAACAAAGATTAACTTTCTTGTTCCTGGGCTGAAAGAAAGTGGCTTTAGTTTTCTTTACATTAATTTTTAACATGTTATTACATGACCACGTCTATAATTTTCGCAAGGCATCATCTGCTTTAGTAGCAATTTCAGTGCTGTTGCTTCCCGTAATCAATAAGGTTGTATTGTCAGCATATATGACAAATTTTGCCTCAAGGGATGTGTAAGTAATATCATTAATAAATAAATTAAATAACAGGGGTCCCAGTATACTTCCCTGCGGTACACCGCAATTGATATCCCTAAGTGACGAAATATTGTTATTTATAACCACACATTGTTTGCGGTGCTGAAGATATGAAGCTATAAGGGAGTTGGTGGTACCGCGAATGCCGTAATGTAGGAGTTTTCTTATGAGGATATCATGGCATATGGAATCAAAGGCCAGTGTCTTAATTAACTTTCAATAATTAACTTTTTATAAAAGCTACGAAGTTGTCCCAATAAGAACATCTGTTCCTTTCGGTCACCTGATATCAGTGATGGCCAGTAGTTAACTATATGTAGTTAAACTACTAGTTAAACTACCCGATTGTAGTTAAAAAGTAGTTATCAACTAATTTGCAGAAATGTAGTGGCAACTACTAGTTAAATTACTATTTTAAGTAGTTAACTACAGTAGTTAGGTTACTGAAGTCGCCAACTACTTCCGATTGTGCCGCAAGCTTTACGGCACGATTGTGCTTCCGACTTTTATCTTGAGCTACTTGTTTGATGAGAACGGAGGTGCAGAGCAATTGTGTCGTGCGTGTGTACTAAATCTTCACTTTTAATGCTTGTCTAGTGAAGCTTCATTTGCTGTGAAATAATTCTGCAACTTAGTTTATCGCGTAGGCACAGAAAGAATCCCACCTGTCCAGGTGTCCAAGAACACTACAAGGGATTGGTGTTGGTGGACAACGTTAAGTAGTTATAGATGTAGTTAAACTACATTGCAGTAGTTAAAAAAGTAAAGTAGTTAAACTACTCAATCACAAAGTAGTTAGTAGTTATAGTTAAATTACTGTAGAAGTAGTTAGTGGCCATCACTGCCTGATATATCGTAGCCGTTTTCAGAACAAAAATCCGTAAGGAACACCGTTTTTTCCTTTATTTTGTTCATTGCGCATCTTCGGAGACGCGTATTTCCTTCATCCTTAATGTGAGGGGGTGAAGGAGCACAATGCCGCCTCATGCGTCGAAGATTAGCTTTAACTTTCGGAAACAAAACGCAAATAAATGTATCAGGTGACCCTATCGGAGCTGCCCTTGTCTTGTGTCGCATTTTCTGTTTTCTTTTAATCTTTTTCCAAGACGCAAGAGGCGATAGTGTGCTCTTTTCCCCCTCTCACATTGGGGATGCAACGGCCGCAGTAATCGCACCTACTGATGTTGAAATATGGAGAATTCTAATATTGGAAAGGCTTTCGTATGGATTTCAATACATAACGGAGAGAAAAAAATGAGAAGCTACTTAACGCCACCACAATTTTGCGGTCTGCACTTGATTGTCAACATAGCCGGCCGAAGGGTAGTTTCCGAATTCCTAGGTAGACGTGCGTCAAAATGTTTCCCAAAACCACGTAGGGCCATTACATTTCAGGGCACCTACCGTTCTAATATTTTCGGCAGCAGCACCCTCGTTAACGTCGATGTGTGCTCAGACGACGAACTCAGGATGTATAGAGGCAAAAAAAAAGTAACAAAAGGATTCAACGCAGCGTATTGCCAATCTCCGCACTACGTAGATGTCTGTCCTTTCTTCAGTCGATGACGAATGGACGACTGTATGTCAAATGGACTCTTAAGGCGGGGGCCCATAGCCTCGATTTGTCCAGCAGCAGCGGAGCTACAGCAGAGGAGCAGCAGCTGCAGTGACATGAGTGGTCCAATGGCACTGGGCGAGAGTAGCAGGGCTACCGAGCAACAGAAATTCCCTGCTGCTCTCCGAATTTTTGGTTACTGTGCCGCCTTCCCAGACAACACGCAAAGTCCCTCGGATGTCCTGGCATTCCCATCAGGTCCCAAAAATAAGAATGTCCCGCTGAAACTTTGTGGGGATATCCCACGCATGTTTCAGCAGGACAAGACTCGGAATATCCCATAGGCGTCGAGCCGGGATAATGTTTGTCATTCTTCATTTGGCTTCCTGAGCAGGTGAAATTTCGGAGCTGTGGTTACCAATAATATCGCATAAGTGTGTATCTGACCGTCTGAAATAACGCTGTGCCTGAAGCAGAAAAAAAAAACGACATATATCTGCAGTTAGACACGCTTACTGAAAAAGTCCTCTGTATGTACAGGGCAGTCCCAAAACGTTGTACTGTACTTTATTATCCTTTGATTATACCATTCAATAAATATATATCCCCCCCTTTGATTATACTGCACAACAACTTGCCCCATCAATGTGAATGACCCCATGACGAGCGCTGCCTGGCAATGCGGCCAGGACCTACGCGCTATGCGCGATCTAGATCCTGGTTTATTAAATTTTTGACATGCAATATTTTCTGTATCCCTCGCAATGGGACCTGCGACATAAATTTGAAACGGCGCCTAAATCGCTACTTTTTACAATGAAAACGCAACTCCGCGACCTCATTTCTTCGAGGAGATTTGCAAATCAACACGATGTGTGAGGATGTGTGTGCATCTGCGTGGTCACAAAGTGGTGTTCACTTGTGTCGCTGACGCCGCTTCCACCACTAACAAACAAACGCGTGATGCGCGCACACGCATCCGTCCAGCAATACACTGCCGCGCTCGCTGGCTCCGTCATAAAAGAAGTAGAAAGTCAGCAACCATGGTCGGTACCCCGAGCGGTCAACGCAGGGCACTAAAGGCCGATCCAATCCAATCCGTTATTTGTTTTGTGGCGTTCGTTGCGGTGACCGTTTATGGTGTTCATGCGTGTACGTAAATGCAGAAGAATCTGAGTTTCACAATGGGTGAGTGAAGTATGAAGTATGGGTGAGTCAGGAAGGATTGTTTACGAATGTTTGTATTTATGCTGTGAAATAGAAAGTTGCGCAGTTTCGTTTGTGCTTATGTGCCCCTGCTGGAAATGGTCCAATTCAAAATAGCCCGGAAATCTCATTCAGTTTAAGTGGATATCACATGGAGAATTCTCATTAAAAGTCACGAAATTTTCCAATTCCGAACCGACAATTTTGGACAAATACCATATTAAAATCCAGGACTTTTTAATTGGCTCCAATGTGAACCAGGTGCAGACCTGAATGAGTTTCAATTGGAAACTTCACATGGAACTCCCATTGACTGCCATCCTTTCTTCTCATTGGGCCAACGTGCACCACCATCGAGATTCCAATTCAAATTGGCATGAAATTCCCATTGCCAATGTACTTTTCATATTTGTTATCTCATTGCAATACACTACTTTTGCAGTGGGTACTAATGGCGATTTCAATAACAGGGCTCCACTCCGTATGAAATTTCTGATGAATGTTTATTTGCAAAGCATATGAAAACATGACATCTTGTACCCGCAGGTAACACATGGGATGCAATATTGCAGCTGGGTAAAGGAAAAATTGACTAGAGGAAACCTACAGGCAAACATTTAACACATGGCTCTTGAATCACAAGAGACTTCTGAAAAGTATGTCACTTTACTGCAGAGTCTCGCAGATAAATGTGCGTTCATGCTATCACAGGTATAATGAACTTTGATATTATCACAGCTAAGTCCACATCATAACAGAAACATGCACCATGTAAGGCAGGAACATACGGAAGTATACCCATTGAGGCACGTAGTTTCTGAATTACATGTTGAAACACTTTGAAAAAAAAAAAAACAGGCAAAAATGGGAGAAGTCTCGCACTCTCGTGTGAATAAAATAAGTATTTAAAGAGTATGAAACATTTGTTTGACTTTGAACGCTTTGAACTTTGAAACACTGAAAATGTGCAAAGGAGCAAAAAGGTGGCACATGTGATTAACAACCATAGCAGCCTTGTCGACACGTGCACACAAACCAGTGCTCTTTTGCAAAATGCCCAAACGCCCTGCTGCTTCGTGTGTCAATTAAGTTTTTGGGTGTGCGCATTGCATTTAACTCTTACAGCCTGCAACACATGTGTTGCCTGTAATATGTTAAGGATATAAACCTACTAAACACATCCTTTGGTGGTTAGAGCATTGTTGCGCTATCCTTAAACGTGAAATTGGACGCTGCTACCTTCAGATCATGCAGCAATATGACCCTGTTGCAACACCTGTACAAATGTAGCCCCTGTTCCTTACTTTGACACGTGAAGAGCGGCATGAGATAACAATGTGCATATTTTGGCATGTTCTTGACACTAATTGTTCATCCCGAGTTAATCATTGGGTCCATGCCAGGTTTAGGTCCGCCACTCGATTTCAACCTTGAAATCTCCATACCTGGATGTAATTATGCAAGGTGCATCATAATCTGCAATTAATATGCGGTGCTCGACCCCACAAATTCCTCTAGAGACCTGTGATTCACGAAATGTTTCGGCAGAGGCGGCCATGTCACCTCCACGTGCCCATTGTGTACCTACGAGTGCCTACACACACCTCACTCCCTTCCCGGCATTGTTTTCACCTGTTCTCTCTCGCCTGTCGCTGGGAACGCATACCACTTCCGCTAGCAGACAGCAGCCGCGCATGCTATGGAATTGCATTTGACGCTTGCATTTCATTCAGAGTGGCCGCAGATGGCCGTATTACATTTTTTGAAGCGTCTGCCACCAAAACACACCTTCTCTTATACATATCACCGTTTTCATTGACCTCCTGAAGAAATAATGACGGGGCAACTATACTTGACAGCAAATGCACTAGTGCAAGGAGGCTAAGTGCCTCACAGGGACAATACAGTCTCAGATATCTGTGAAGGTGTGTTTTGGTGGCAGACGCTTCAGAAAAATGTAAAACAGCCATCTGCGGCCGGAAATGTAGGTAAACAACTGGCGCATGGCCGCCGCTGCCGAAACTTTCCGTGAATCACGGGTCTCTCGAGGAATTTGTGGGGCCGAGCGCCGCATATTAATTGCAGATTATGATGCACCTTCCATAATTACATCCAGGTATGGAGATTTCAAGGTTGAAATCGAGTGGCGGACCTAAACTAGACATGGACCAATCATTGTACTGTCCGCAAACAAAGCTTACTGGTACAAGTCAGTGTCATAAATTCAGACAGATATAGTCTTGCATTGCAGAGTTGAAACTTGCAGTACTTGAAGTGTACATGTAAAATATGCTTAGGTATGCCGTCCAGGTCTGTGGACTGGATCTGTGTGCAGGTGCTGTGACTACTTGACCTCCTGCATCACAGGCAGCAGTGGGATCCTTCTTCTGCTGCGAAGATATGAGGACAACCTGCAGGAAGAGCACAATGCAAGACAGGTGGTGTGAGAACTCGCAGGTCTGAGGAAAAGCTACCAGATGATGCTAGTCACTGAAGGGACCACTACACATTTTACTCCCTTCAACTGCAACTAGTAGCCATTTCGCTACCACAATCTTCTAAAACGTATGGCCGAGGTTTCATAAATGTTACCAAAGTCATTTGCTCAACAATAGCTACTCACATCACAGAACTGCTTTTAGTGTTGACATTAGTAAGTTCATTTGCGCATGATAAACGTTTGAAATTCTGTAGCAAAAACAAGGACACACTGACACACTCTCAGTGGTATTTGTTACTGATACTTCAGTAAACCATCCCTATTATGTAACCATGCTGCGCACAGTCCATAGGCATGATGGCGAAGAACGGTGATGACCCGCGTGATGTTGATGGCCCGGGCACTGGGAATGCTCATGACATAGACAATGGTGATGCTCTGCTGTTCGGAGGTCAGTGCTGCTGACGTTCTAGGTTCCCGGTGCTAAACTGCCAAGGGTCACTGGTACCACCGGCATTGGGCTGGGGGTAGTCAGTGGCCACTGCAGCGGTGACTCCAGTGGTGAAGCAGCAAGATGATATGAATGTGATGGTTCAGTAAACAGACAATGCCCGAGGGATGGTGGGCGAGACGAAATTGTCGTTTTAACTGTACTGTTTAGCTTAACAATACATACATGCTCCCAGCACCTGTGACATTCAAGTCATGTCAAAATAAAACAAAAAATTTAAATTGTGAAAGTGCTGCAGAGCAGTCAGCACAGGGGTGGCATCCAATGCATTTCTCAGTAGATACAATGCATCCCAGACAGGTCCTGGTCGCACATCGCAGCAAACGTCAAGGCACACGTGACCTGCAGCCAACCCATTTGCAAACAATGCAGTTGCTTCTGCACAACGCTTTCGATGTCTTTCGATCACTGTAATTATTTTTTCTGATAATGAGGCAGTAAAACGTGCAGTTTTTGCACATAAAGCCTCGTACTCTAGACAAGTTCCAAAGATGTGATGACAATAAGGCTCACTGGCCGATGCAATGTACTTTAACGAGAAATGGGGTACCACGTTGTGGAAGAACCGCATGCTTTGCGTTGGCAAAACAAGTTCATCTCTTGGCTTGATGGCAACGGAAATATGTAAGCAGCATAAAGCAAATAAGTAGCAAAACGAGATATAATGTCACACGACCGCAAAATACACTTTTCTAAGACATGCGATCAGGACAAAGTGGTGGTTTTGCAAGAAGCACCCGCTGTGTGTGTGTGTGGGGGGGGGGGGATTTATGTCACCCATGTGGCTGTCAGAATAGAACATACTGTGACACACATGTGTAGAAATGTCACGGTACAAGGAATATTTACCAGAAACTTCAGCAGAAATAAGGTCCTTATGAGGTGGCATTTGTGGGTGTGGTCGGTGCGTCTTTTGCTGGTCTTGCAGCATCCCGTAGAGCTGAAATCAGGTGGCCTTTCAGGGAGTTCAACCTTTCTTTCAAGCATGGACCACTGGCACCACGCTTCACGAGCCAGTCCTCAAAGCAGTCTGCAACAAAGAAAGTGGCTGTAAATGAATTGCAGGTATTTACTGAATTACGAACCTTCTAGGACACCAATTTTTTCTGGTGAGAGTTGGGGTTTTGCCGTAGCTTCAGGTTGCTTTCTAAACCGGTTCGACACCCGTCCTTCTGTCGACCTGTTCTTGAGTGTATCCTTCCCCCACAAAGCCAGTGCCATGCTCCGCACAAAAAGACTCTCTTTCTTTTCTCTTTGACAGTGCAGCCACTGATCGAGTGGCATTGACACAGTTTCATTGATGGTTACCTGCAAATGCAAGTACGCAGGAGGTGTCTCAACTGACACACAAGAAGCCATTAAAAATAGTTTTGCACTCTATGCAGGATATTTAGCACTATAGTAAGGTTGTACTGTAAATGGTATGTGGAACCTCAGTACTCACAGTGACTCCATCCGTCTGAAAGTTAGCTTTTTTGAGAGGAGGCTCTGATAGCATGGTTGTTTCAGGGGATACTGGAAGAAATTATGTACAAGATTAGATTATCTACCAAAAAACATATTTAGGATGTAATAAACAGAGGACAAAGTGCACCATCAGACTAACCATATTCGTGTTGGTCTATCTTTTCCTCAACTCGTGCTAAAGTTGTGCTGATAGCTTTCAAATGATCTTCCATCATGCTTGGCGATGAGCTAGCCTTTGACTTTAGCTCTCGTACTTGTGCTTTCATTGCAGCATAGCGCTCTTGTAGTTCATCATACAGCTTCTGCGGTACCACAGCACCATCATCAGAATCACTGACCTCAGACTCGTACTCAATAACAGGGTGGGCTCTCTTCTCGGCTAGCTTCTGTCGCAAGATGTCCCTCATCACGGCACAGTTTGTCTGGCCCTGAGCAGGCTTCTGTGAATTTAGGAAAAACAACCAGTACAGGATATTTTTGAGTGCACACAACGTGTCATTAGCTGTTTTTCAGCTACTTGTACCTCTCTTTGTTCGTTCAGATTTAACGAGCGCAGGAAAAAATTCAAAAGATCTTCTGTTTCTGGCGAATTACAAAAGGACGCAACTCGGCTGACAACGAACATAGGAAAATTCTCTGTACGCAGTATTTTCTTGGAATAAACGCTCCCAACATTGACGCGTGCGTACCCACTCAACTCGCTTTACATTCAAGAACGAGGAGAATTGTGATGTCATCGTGATTACAAGAGACATCACGCTCCAATCGTGGTCGGCGCTTTTCGCACTTTTTATCTTTTTAGTTTCTGCTCCCAGTTGTCTCTCTGTGTGGGAGTTGACGCTTCTCCAAACCAGTTAGCAGGTTGCACTGCAATGACTTCAAAGCGACTCTGGCGGGTAGTTGCGGGCATTGCCACAGTTGCTCGCGGTTGTGATTTTCAATCAAATTCCGCGACATGTGTACAACTGTCGAGTGTATCACTTTGTATGGTGCGCTTTAGCAGTAAGGTTAAGGGCTTGGTGTGAAAAAATGGTCGTGACTGAAACGCTTTCTGTGCTCCTTTAACGCTTCAGCGCTTTCAGGTTGTGTTTTCCGTGCATTCAGAGCAATGTGGTGCAACTGAGAAACAATTAGAATACAATGCAAAATGCATACATCAAAGGTGTAGTGTCTCGTTTTCGAATCTGGTAACAGGCTCATAATGCCATAGAATGTAGTCTAGGTACTGAAAGTGGTGGTGTTGTGCCTTCAGCAATTACATAGTCCTCATTGCATGAAACAGTGCAATATGCCTCACAATCAATATGACAAAAGAAAACCCTGAATCCACTGTGAGGCTATGTAATGCCTTCTTTATGCTAGATTCAGATCAAATCATAAAAAGTGAAGTAACAAAAGTAAGCAAGAAATGCTCACACAGCAAGATACTAATCAGTGCACTTCACGAAAAGCCTTAGACACGATATCGGAACCGTTGCGAAGGGTCCTGGCATCTAACAGTACGTGTGTGCTCCATTCTGTCCGAGCTAGGCTTAGCGGCTTCAGAACATTTCTGTGTCACAATCAAACAGTATGTGAACAAAAGCACAAGAAACGACACGTAGCATACAAGTCTGGTGTTGTTTATTCGACACCCCTGTGCATGTGATCCCCCTGTGAACCAGTGCATGTACAGGGTCGGCCACACTTAAGAGTATCGCGGGAGCACATGTCCTGCAAGTACGCCAGCGCCGCGTAATGGATGCTCCTGGGTTTGAGACCGCGTGCATAGCGAACGTCCGCTGCCTCTCAGTTGGATCTGTCATTGTTCTTGCAACACTGGCAGGCGGGGAGACCCACCTTTTCTTGCTATTCAGTCTCTGCTGGCGATGTTTTGATCAGTGCGTGGCACGGCGTATTTTCTTACTTTTCTTCTCGATTCCGATAAGACAGACTACTTCGTGCCACGCACTGATCTAAACATCGATAGAATAGCAACAGCAGGTGGGTCACCCCGCCTGCCAGTATTACGAGAGCAATGAGCAACCCAACCGAGAGGCAGCGAACGTTCGCTATGCGCGAGGTCTCAAACCCAGGAGCATCCGTTACGCGGCTCTGACATACTTGCAGGACATGTGCTCCCGCGATACTTTTAAGTGTGGCCGACCCTGTATCACCGATTGTATCCAAGAACATGTGTGCTCGATTAGGAACGAAAACAATCAATCAGAACTAGCAAAGCATGTTGTTTCATGCATTAATTGTACTCCCATGTTCTTAAGAACCAAAGTCTTCTATGTAAAAGATCCCTGGATCATTCTGCAGTCTCCTCACAAAGCATTTGTGTAAGCCAGTTACCCTTTCCCCCACCCTCTGTGACCACCTTGCCCCAACATGATTTTGGTTTGTAAATAAGGTTTCATTACCTTAAGAGAAGATTCGCTTGCCTTCTTGCCGCTTCTGTGTACCTCCTGTGGGTTTTCACAGCCGCTGTCCGAGGTAATCTCAACAACTTTCGGTGTGGGAACACGTTTTTTTTCTATTTTGTGTTCCAGGTCGTCCACTGAAGCTGCAACAAAAACAGGTTCGAATGGTCTACAGGTTCATGGTGAACAAGCAAAATTACACAAGCCAGCACGGGATTAACTAAATTACAAGAACAAAACTACAACCCATTTTTCAAGATTGGAAACTAATTAGATATTTTCACCTGCGCTATACCTGCCAAAAGCAATATTTGCCCTTTGTAGTATCCTGGATCCCCTTGGTAGTCGTCGTCGTCATTTGGCGCCCACCATATTTTGTACAAACGCCGTGGATCGTAATCGGCAACATCCTTAGGGCTGAAGTCCAGGATTTCGGATACTTTCACAATACATCGCTTCCCGCAGTCACGGTATCGTACATAAGCTGCTTTAGGCTGAAAGTCATGCTGCTCGTTACTGTATGCTCATCGGCCAAGGAACAATAGTTAGGCCTAGCCTTCTAACGATCACAGACCCGTAAGCTTAAACTTGGCTTACCGGATTTGTCCTCATTTCTTTGGTGGCACTCATGAGTGTGTAGGCCACAGTGGCGAAATATCCTTCCCGTAACGCGAAAAAAAGTGTAAACTCAAACTAAAAAACGTAAACTTTAACTAAACGCAGCGCAGACAAAAGAAAAGCAGCATACCGCGCGCGCTTGTACGGATTCCGATACGGATATTGTTGGATTGGACACAAAGTTCGTTCTGAATCCGCCTGGTGGTATTGTCGCCCGTCACTCATACGGAACTAAAATAACGCCCGAACAAACAAACACGCCATAACAAGTACTAGATTGGGAGAGCAAAAACAGGGAAGACGCATAAAAATGGCATAGCACGACAAAGCAGTAAGCATTGACATTTTTTTTCATTAATTTCAAATGTGCTGTTTCTGGTGGCTCTGCCAAGCCAATCCATTTAGTCTTGTGCGGTTATGGCGGGCTTAGTGCGGTCTTATGCGTCTTCTCATCCCGACATTTAACGCGGTTCAAAGTTCCACCAGTGTCATTCGTTTGTAGTGACTCGCGTGTGTACCGAAATGTGCGTGTGTGCGTGCGAAATGTGTGTGTCGATGCTGAACACTCAGAGCCGCCATGGGCAGCGGTATATATGCGGCCGAGATACTAAGTATTATACTACCCATTTTTAGCTGTTGCGCAGTTGCAATGCTGCCCAACCCGCGTTGTATGATTCGGTTCGAGGAAATACGAAGTTGAATCCCGAAAAGAAATGTTATGAACTCGCATTGTCGACTACTATTCGAGAATACGTCCACGATGAAGAGACGACATGCCTACAAAAGCTACCTCGGTCCATCATCCAAGAAGAGAGAACTACCGCGATCGACGTACTACTTACGGCGTGTAAAAAAGACGGTGAGTTTACATTAAGGAAACGTTCGCAAATCATCTGAGCACCTGCATACACACTTAGTTCTCGTTCTTTAAAATGCGTTCCACAGTCCGCATAAGCCGCTTGGTGCTTAATATTGCGCTGCTTTCATAACCTTATTTATTCATGCTTAATATGACGCACTGCTAACAACTGGGAAACGCAGTCACTGTTATTCCAGTTTAAAACATAGGCCATAAACCTTCACAGACTTCATTCGTGTACTAAGGAAAACGCACATTTCCGCAAGATTCTCGACAGATTTTCATGCATACACGTATGCAGTGCAGGTGCCTAGATCGTGCTATAAGTAAGCCAAAGGTTATGATTTATTTGGGCTTTGAACATATTGTACCATCCTGTGCCACAGGGCTGGTAGAGTGTGAATTGACTCCAAACCTTACCCAATCTGTGTCCGTTCCAGCACGAATCCGACCAGGAGGGACATCCCACACAGAGCAGAGCAGTCCTTCCCGACACCTCATCCGACGAAGTGAGTAAGCCAGTCTTACGTACTAGAAACCAGTGAGGGCCGTCAATACGGGGTTCCCTCCACTTCTTGGCTCCATGCAGTTCCGAGCAGTGCACTCAGGGTACCAGAGGTACCCTATCCTGTGCCACAGGGCTGGTAGAGTGTGAATCGACTCCAAACCTTACCCAATCTGTGTCCGTTCCAGCACGATTCCGACCACGAGGGACATCCCACACAGAGCAGAGCAGTCCTTCCCGACACCTCATCCGACGAAGTGAGTAAGCCAGTCTTACGTACTAGAAACCAGTGAGGGCCGTCAATACGGGGTTCCCTCCACTTCTTGGCTCCATGCAGTTCCGAGCAGTGCACTCAGGGTACCGGAGGTACCCTATCCTGTGCCACAGGGCTGGTAGAGTGTGAATCGACTCCAAACCTTACCCAATCTGTGTCCGTTCCAGCACGATTCCGACCACGAGGGACATCCCACACAGAGCAGAGCAGTCCTTCCCGACACCTCATCCGACGAAGTGAGTAAGCCAGTCTTACGTACTAGAAACCAGTGAGGGCCGTCAATACGGGGTTCCCTAAACTTCTTGGCTCCATGCAGTTCCGAGCAGTGCACTCAGGGTACCGGAGGTACCCTATCCTGTGCCACAGGGCTGGTAGAGTGTGAATCGACTCCAAACCTTACCCAATCTGTGTCCGTTCCAGCACGATTCCGACCACGAGGGACATCCCACACAGAGCAGAGCAGTCCTTCCCGACACCTCATCCGACGAAGTGAGTAAGCCAGTCTTACGTACTAGAAACCAGTGAGGGCCGTCAATACGGGGTTCCCTCCACTTCTTGGCTCCATGCAGTTCCGAGCAGTGCACTCAGGGTACCGGAGGTACCCTATCCTGTGCCACAGGGCTGGTAGAGTGTGAATCGACTCCAAACCTTACCCAATCTGTGTCCGTTCCAGCACGATTCCGACCACGAGGGACATCCCACACAGAGCAGAGCAGTCCTTCCCGACACCTCATCCGACGAAGTGAGTAAGCCAGTCTTACGTACTAGAAACCAGTGAGGGCCGTCAATACGGGGTTCCCTCCACTTCTTGGCTCCATGCAGTTCCGAGCAGTGCACTCAGGGTACCGGAGGTACCCTATCCTGTGCCACAGGGCTGGTAGAGTGTGAATCGACTCCAAACCTTACCCAATCTGTGTCCGTTCCAGCACGATTCCGACCACGAGGGACATCCCACACAGAGCAGAGCAGTCCTTCCCGACACCTCATCCGACGAAGTGAGTAAGCCAGTCTTACGTACTAGAAACCAGTGAGGGCCGTCAATACGGGGTTCCCTCCACTTCTTGGCTCCATGCAGTTCCGAGCAGTGCACTCAGGGTACCGGAGGTACCCTATCCTGTGCCACAGGGCTGGTAGAGTGTGAATCGATTCCAAACCTTACCCAATCTGTGTCCGTTCCAGCACGATTCCGACCACGAGGGACATCCCACACAGAGCAGAGCAGTCCTTCCCGACACCTCATCCGACGAAGTGAGTAAGCCAGTCTTACGTACTAGAAACCAGTGAGGGCCGTCAATACGGGGTTCCCTCCACTTCTTGGCTCCATGCAGTTCCGAGCAGTGCACTCAGGGTACCGGAGGTACCCTATCCTGTGCCACAGGGCTGGTAGAGTGTGAATCGACTCCAAACCTTACCCAATCTGTGTCCGTTCCAGCACGATTCCGACCACGAGGGACATCCCACACAGAGCAGAGCAGTCCTTCCCGACACCTCATCCGACGAAGTGAGTAAGCCAGTCTTACGTACTAGAAACCAGTGAGGGCCGTCAATACGGGGTTCCCTCCACTTCTTGGCTCCATGCAGTTCCGAGCAGTGCACTCAGGGTACCGGAGGTACCCTATCCTGTGCCACAGGGCTGGTAGAGTGTGAATCGACTCCAAACCTTACCCAATCTGTGTCCGTTCCAGCACGATTCCGACCACGAGGGACATCCCACACAGAGCAGAGCAGTCCTTCCCGACACCTCATCCGACGAAGTGAGTAAGCCAGTCTTACGTACTAGAAACCAGTGAGGGCCGTCAATACGGGGTTCCCTCCACTTCTTGGCTCCATGCAGTTCCGAGCAGTGCACTCAGGGTACCGGAGGTACCCTATCCTGTGCCACAGGGCTGGTAGAGTGTGAATCGACTCCAAACCTTACCCAATCTGTGTCCGTTCCAGCACGATTCCGACCACGAGGGACATCCCACACAGAGCAGAGCAGTCCTTCCCGACACCTCATCCGACGAAGTGAGTAAGCCAGTCTTACGTACTAGAAACCAGTGAGGGCCGTCAATACGGGGTTCCCTCCACTTCTTGGCTCCATGCAGTTCCGAGCAGTGCACTCAGGGTACCGGAGGTACCCTATCCTGTGCCACAGGGCTGGTAGAGTGTGAATCGACTCCAAACCTTACCCAATCTGTGTCCGTTCCAGCACGATTCCGACCACGAGGGACATCCCACACAGAGCAGAGCAGTCCTTCCCGACACCTCATCCGACGAAGTGAGTAAGCCAGTCTTACGTACTAGAAACCAGTGAGGGCTCAATATGGGGTTCCCTCCACTTCTTGGCTCCATGCAGTTCCGAGCAGTGCACTCAAGGTACCAGAGGTACCCCATCCTGTGCCACAGGGCTGGTACAGTGTGAATTGACTGTATTGTCGGACGCGGACACATATGCGTGCTGTTCACAGCTGCGGGGCATTGCATAGGATATTTACCACACTGTATGCTTTTAAAAATATTCCTTTTGAAGGAGCAATGAGGTGGCATCATCCTGCCTTATCTGTCATGCTGTCCACCAGGAGTCACGATGTAAAATATGTTTGCTCTGCGGCGCATTATGGCTGCGCAGTCGAATTTACAAAAAAAAAATTGAGAAAGCAGCCGTGGACAGCAGACACAATGCTCCCATGACTTGGTGAAGGCTCTGTGCCCTGTTTCTTTGTGTGTTTAGTAGCTCACACATCGCTTATGTATGTTTGAGCCGTTCTGCCGTATGTCACTGTGCAGCTGAGGAGAGTAGCAAACGTCACTCTGTAGCTTACCAATGCTCATCATTCTTTCACAAGAACTATTTTTGTTTGTTTATTTCATTGGGAGAACACTTTGAACCGAGAAACAAAAAAAACAAAAAAACATTGGGGGTCACCTCAGTGGTCCTTTAAGATTGAGGTTATGGTATGGAGTAAAATTTTTTGCAAATATTGTTTGTGTGGCCAACAGTTCTTCTTTCTTAGGTTGCTTCACGCTCTTGGACCTGTGGCACCTCTTCCGGACCTCCAGCAGGAGCTTCTGCTTGGATTGCCGATGTGGATCCCACCAGTAGTGACGTTGAAAACGACCCCACTTCTCGCAGCTATGAACAGGGCGATCAGTCTTTTGACACTGACATCCTCAGTGCAAATGTGTGCAAGTGTGTATCCACAACGATTGCTGATGTTATGGTGCTGGCCCTTGCATACGTCAGCCGACACCAGCCAACGAAACGTGCTTTGCTGGACCTGCTGGTCCTCATTAACACAATATTTCAGAGCAACATTCTGCCGACATCTCAGTACTTTTTCAAGAAGGTTTTCCCAATAAAAGCTGAGCATGTTTCGCATCATCTGTACTGCCCGCGCTGCTCATTCCATCTGGGACATAAAAGGAAGACCGCAAGCAAGAGAGTAAAATGCACCAACTGCAACACTGAATGGAATGTCAAAAATGTTCCATCGCTCATCATGTTGCCTCTTGGTCCACAAATTCAGTTTCTCTTTGAAAACAATCCCTGCATTCAGGAGCACCTCAGCTACAGACGTGACAGGATAAAGAGTCAGACAAAGAATTTTGAAGATATCTTAGATGGCAGGAAGTACACAGCCTTATCTCAACCCGGTGAAGTGCTGTCATCACCAGAGAATTTTTCATATTCATTCAACACTGATGGGGCACAGGTGTTTAAGTCAACAAACACTTCAGTGTGGCCCATACATGTCATGATAAATGAACTACCACCCACCCTGAGACAGAAACACATGCTCTTAGCTGGGATGTGGTATGGGAAGAATAAACCGGATATGAACATGTTCCTTGGACTCTTCGTGGAAGATGCCAAAAAAGTATTCAGTGGCGTGAGGTGGAAGAGTACATCAGGGAATATGATTACGAGCAGATTTGTTGGGCTGTGCTGTTGTGTGGACTCAGTGGCACGGGCTCCCATGCAAAACCACATAGGATTTCATGGATACTATGGATGCAACTGGTGTTGCCACAAGGGTGAACATTTTGCTAAAGCCATGAGGTTTCCTGTGACTTCTGAAACACCTGAACAACGAACTGATGGTCAAGCCTTGAGGCAGATGCAAAAGGCACTGGAGGAGAACCGCCCTGTTTGTGGATTTAAGGGACCTGCTGCACTAATTAATCTGCCCACATTTGGCATAGTGTCCGGGTTTGTGCCAGACTATATGCACACAGTTCTGTTGGGGGTTGTGCGCACTGTGACTGGCCTGTGGTTGTCTGAAGCCAAAGAGCTCTATTATATTGGCAAGAAGTCAACAATCAATCTGATCAACAAAAGAATCATGCAGATGTCCCCACCATACAGTGTCTCGAGGTTGCCCAGGGGCATAACTGATCATCGTCTATGGAAAGCCTCCGAATGGAAGTCATGGTTGCTTTTTTATGCTTTTCCATGTCTCAAAGGTATCCTTCAGGAAAAGTACTTGAAGCATTTCGCGCTCCTATCAGAAGCCATGTTTATTCTACTCAAGGACTCTCTGAGCAGATCAGACATAAACAAGGCAGATTGTTTGCTGCTTGAATTTGTCTGCAAGATGGAGTCGTTGTATGGCAAAGCAGCAATGTCATTCAATGTTCACTGCCTCACACATCTTGCAAAAAGTGTTGTAGACTATGGTCCTCTGTGGGCCCATTCTGGATTCCCCTTTGAAGCAGCAAATGGGCTTCTGCTAAAATTATTTAAAGGAACTCGGTCTGTATCGCTTCAAATCGTGCAGAACTTCTTGCTTTTCCGGTCTGTGCCATACTTTAGCAGCCTCTACAATGTACAGCCATTCGTCACTGATTACGCAGATCACCTATTTGAACATGATCCACTACAACAAACTTTAAAAGTTGGATCGGTGCGCGTTGTTGGCAAAGGCGTCAGACATGGGCCGGTGCACACATTTAGAGATGTAGCAGTGACATTGCCTTCCTCCAGCACTGTTTACAAGCGAATGATAATGAAAAGAACAATGTATCATTCGACTGACTATTCTAGATCGCACCGACGAAACAATAGGACAGTTTGTCTGACAGATGGTTCATATGCTGAAATACTTCGTATCTGTGTCTACGAAAGTGCTGCTGAAATGGAATGTGTGCTGCTGCTTATGGAATATGATTGTGCTCATGAGTTTTTTAGTCCTCATCTCACAGTGTGCTCCTCCTCGGAACGAATAAGATCATGTGCCCCTGATGCTCTGGAATCCAGGTGTATGTGGATGCCGTTGAATGACGTGGAATGTGTAGTGAGCAAGCTACCAAACAAGGTTGAAAATGAATAACTTACTTGGGTTATCTCCCAAAAGCTCAGTGCGAAACGTTTTGATGTACCAATCTGAATGCTACTTCTGCGGATAATACTTTTAATTGAGTTAATACTCTTCATTTTTGAACTCGTATTACAGTGAACTCTTATATTACCCATGATATTGCATCACACTTGTTTTATGAGCATTTTTCTTGAGAATTGTTTCATCACAATGTAAATCCACCTAGTTATTATGACTGCATCACATGGTATAGTCTACCACATACCTCAGGCAGAGGGCAGAATGTTAGATTAAGGCACCAAGGATTCAGATGACTCCTGATGTTGGTGATCACTCATACTCATACATAGGGTTCTCTTTCGGGTTAAATGATTTTTTTACGATAATTCCCCCCCTCCGACGAGTTTTCAAGAATTCAAGTGAAACCTGATATCTACCCAAACTTGTTGTGATCCTCCAAGTTGTCATTCTAGGTAAACCGTCAGGAAAAGTGACTCATAATATCAACAAAGAGAGCTATTTGTCCTCCTCTTATAATCCCATCCAGCAGGAGTCAAAGATGAGCTTTTGTGGGCCTCCAGCAAGTGTTTGAATACCGCGGTCATTCACTGCCCCAGTTCTGAGCGGAAATGCAAAAATTGTTGTTTCTCGTTCCAGTGTCAGAGCAGTGCTTTGTTTCATATGCCTTTCGTTTCACCCGTAAATTCCCTGATGACATAACAGATATTGTAGCGCCCTATTTCTGCCTGAATTCTGGTGTGTAAATAGCACACGATTCTCACACCCCACGAATTTCAAAAATCATAAAATCCAAAAACGAAGAACTCTACTCACACAGCATTTCGGACCACCAAAGTGCTCAAGTGCTTAAGAAGGCTGTGAGCTTTCCTGAAACTAAAGAGTCATAATGACGCAGACTTTTCAGTCCCTGTTGTCCCTGTTCAGTAGAGGGCATTTTTCATTAGTATGACTGTTTGCTTTATTTGACCAATATCCATGGGAACTCTGATCATCATATTAATGAGAAGTCACTGTATACGATGCACGGATTTGCAACAACAGAAGGCATGTTTCCTGACTGTGATGACATGTTGTGTTGGTTCGATTTCACTGTTACTTTTGTGTAAATATAGGTCTGTTTGTGTGAATTTGCGTTGTTCTATGTTTGTTGTCATATTTTGTGCACTGGAAAGCAATATTTCTAATTTTATTTCAATAAAGCTGAAATGCGAATGTATATTACACTTGATAAAGTCTCGTTCATTTCCTTGCGCACTCTTTGCTACACTTTGTTTTCTTTTTTTTTACATATTCTCAATTAAATACATTGTACAAGTTCAATTTTATCAACTTCAATATCTGCTCTTCCATATATAACAAAATGTATGTTTCACTGAAATGTAAGCTAATTGGTAATTATAAAGCTCCCTGTATGGGATACCACAGAAACAAGTTGGAGTGGGATGCGTACACTGTGCAGAAGACATTTGCTTTCAATTGGACGAATTCGTCGAAGTCTGTGCCACTGCGCAAAATGCACAATCACATTAATAGTTCAATAAGGAATGATGGCTCCTTTATATTAATTCCATGTATAACTGTTCCACATCACAATTCCCTCATGATGGCAGTCTTCGCTGCATAGCACATACGATCGTACTAGTTCAATTGGAAACGACAATTAGTTCAGACGAAATTCCGCAAAATTAGTCTTCATTGTGCATGGAGCAGTCTTCACCGCACAACATGCTTAATCACATTAGTTCAATGGGGAATTAATGCAGCTCATTCGTATGACAGTCTTCGCTGCATAGCACAGAGGATCATATTTGTTGAATTGGAAATTCTCCTTTATAATTATAGTATGCGCGTTCAGACGCGAAATTCCGCAAAATTCGTCCACATACGTCTGTGCATCGAGCAGTCTTCACCGCACAACATGCTTATAATCACATTAGTTCAATGGGGAATGAATGCAGCTCATTCGACGCCATTAGAACCAATTGCCCCAATTGGTTCCACAATCACTCCGTGATGGCAGTCTTCACTGCATAACACATAGGAACGCATTAGTTCAAGTGGAATTCATCGTTTCGCATTGGTACCTGTTTAGGCCAATTAGTTGACTTGGTTTCTGATTCCCTTGTAGTGGGCTTCACCACAGCACCTTTACAGCGCCCAAACATAAAGCCAGCTTTCCTGCAACACTTCCCATTACTCCAATGAGGAATATGCGCGTTATTCACATTGCGCGAATTGCACGCTTCAATTCTCATTGAAACTCATTGAAATTTATCAGAGCGCTCAATGAGATCGAGCCTCCTATTTCCAGCAGGGGCATGCGTTCGTGTAGTGCAGATCCCCTTGTGTTTTGTGTTGACAAAATGACAAGATCGATGGCATTTTCCACTGACGTGTGAAAAGCAGCTGTTCAACGCGCTCCTTCGTCAGCTTGCTCGACATCTCAGACACGGCTAGCACTACTGTGCGAACAGTGAGCAGGGTGAAGATAGTGATACATAATATCAAGTTGCGAGTGCGCTCTCAAATATTTCAGAACATACCCAGGACGCACAGGACAGAGTAATTATAGCTTTTTCGCTGCTTCTAACAGTGCGATCAAGAAACATAGCATATTAATTCAGGTATGACTTGCTTAGTTTTGTGTCTCAAAAGGAAATGCTAGCCTGACTAAGGCTGACAAATTTCCACATTGTGTGTTCCTCAAATGAAGCACAAAATTTTCGACATCAAGGTATTTAACTGTACTTACAATGCCATTAATTTCGTTATCTCCCAACGCTGATGTTACCGAGGTTTGCTTCTAGGGTAATTTCGTTTAATAGGCAGGCTGATTCGGGCGTAGCCTGTTCTATTGCCTAAAGAAGTGACTAGTCTGTTCAGCTTCTCTATACTTATTTGCTGTCGATAAAAGTGTGAGATGGCTGATGGGTTTCTTCACTTTCACCGTAGAATTTTCTGGTGAAGAACCAAAGCTTTTAACATTTGAGGATACCAGAAAGGCAAGTTGGTGTTCCAACTTCGTGATAATAGACTTGAGCGAGGAGCAAATTTGACTTTGAACATTTCTCTAACAGAAGTTCATTTCTCCGGGCAGCAGCGACTGGTGCGAAAAAAATTGCTCTTCGAGGTCCCATATTTACGTGAAAAGATGAGTGACGTGGCCTGCTAATCAGTTTCACCTGAGAAACTGAGAATTTTACGAGCGCTCATGAAGGACAAAGTAGCAACCTCCTCCAGCTCGCAGTGAGGCAAGGGGACGATGAAGTTCTGCGACCTGTTATGCTGTGATGTAAGTTCTTGTAAGATTCCATAAGTTCTTATGAAGTCCTATTCATTTTTGTGAACTCCCTCATCATGGTTTACTGCGATGTGTCTAAGTTGGACTCGAATAGTGATATGGTAAGTTTTAACTACAGTGCTGGCTACAAGAACAATACTTAGTCCGTCCCACTTTGCTATAAGGAATGCATGTGCAGCTATAGTGCTGAACAATTTGTTGTCAGTAATAAGCATTTTCCCACACCCTTGCATTCATGCTGCAGTAAGTATTAAAATATGTGTTTGCATATTCTGTATATCTGACTTGTCACCTGTGTTTCTGAAGCCAAGTCACGTTTTTAATTATAGGCACTGTAATGTCAAACCGGCTGCTCAAGGACGTGACCCGCAGTAAAGCAGAGCAGCACATAAAGTCCTGGCTGAGGCACGCCAAAGAACCTCATGACAGGACGTCGACAAAAGATAAGGGCTCGAAGTACTACACAGAACAGCAGCGACAGCTGGGCCAATCCGTGCGAAACTCTTCAGGCCTAGCTTTGAGCCTAGATTTCACGAGAGAAAAAAATGTGCATTCTCTGAGAGTGTGGTAGATACACATTTCTTTCATCTGTATATTTGGCTCCAGACTAAGGGCTATGCACGTGTTGCCTTCAAAATGAAAAGTGTTATGCCATTGTCATCTCCATGCAATACACATCGACAATATTAATGGGTTTTCGTTAATGTATAATGTTGGACAAAAAAATTCAGCTCATGAAACAGAAGGTGGGATTATTAAGTTTATTCTGTGTAGAGAGCTCGGGAGCAGACCATAATTGTGACAAATAGTTAATAACTTTTTGGTGAGGATAATAAGCTTGATTGTGAATAATAATAATACGTACGTACTTCGTGTTCATGTGTATTGGAAGGTGACGACAATAGAGCTAGATATAATTGTGCAACGTAGAAGGCCGCACATATAGGGTGTTTCACCTATCGTGATAAATTCTAACCGTAGACGTACACGCCGTATAGGATTGTGGGATTTTTGGCAATTACCCTCTGGCAACTTTTGCCGACACTTAGGAAGGCTTTGGACAATTTTTAATTGATGGATATTTATGTTTTCAATCAAATTAGGAAAATTGCCAAGCACACCCCTATTTTTTAACAGAAATATGAAGTGCCCTCCGGATGACCGCAGATCCAACAAAACCTATGCGCAGTATTAACAGAAACGGTCGAAAAACAGTAAAAGTGCTGCTTTAGTCCTGCCGACTTGATTGTTGCAAAAAGCCAGCAGATAAGTTGCAGGGAAGAAGTATCCCCGCCTCTTGCTTTACCTTTCTTTTCCCTGGTTTGACCTTGATGCACAAAGAAACGAAAAAAAAAAATCAAGGTGGGAATACTTCTTCCTCTTCCTGCACATTTTGCGCACGCATTTTTGCAACAATAAAGCAGGTGGGGCTATAGCAGCACTTTTGCTAAGACTTTTCAACTATTTGAGTCACTATACAGTGCATATTTTTCGTTAGGTCTGCGGTTATTCGTAGGATCGCTTGGCAATTTTCAAAGTTTTTCATTGAAAAGATCCCTGAATTAAAAATTGTCCAAAGCTTTCCAAAATTGCAGCAAAAGATTCCAGAAGGTAATTGCAGAAAGTGCCACAATCCTCCGGCAGGTACGTTGCCAGTTAGAATCGTTTATCACTTCAGGTGAAGCGCCCTGTATGTATACGTTCGTAAAAGAAAAAAAAAAAAAAAACACCAGGAATTTTCCTTGCATATGTGACCCCTCGAGACTGCACTTGTTTCAAGCAAACTCCAAAGAGGCCAAATTACACCTCTGCTTATTTTCCGCAACCTGATTACTAGTCATGATGGTGCGTTTATTTCATTCATGAGCATGTTGTGTAATCCGGAAGTGCTCAGAATGTTTGAAATTCCATGCTACATTTTACAGCTGCTATTGCAGCTCTTGTAGTGTTATCTTGAACGCCCAAACTGGGCTCCTTACATTTCATCTTGGCCGAGGCCAACTGCAAACTACAGAAGAATGAAGTGTGAAGTGCCCTATAGATGACGTTATTCATTTTATTCATCTATGTATTTTGTAAAGACTGCACTTGGCTCGCATTGTCATATCGGACTCCTGATACATTTCTTGTTCGGGTTGTTTGTTACGCGACCACACTGTCCAGAAGGGAGTAAATAAGGTTCTGTTTGAAGTGATTGGTATTTTTGTGCATATTATTGTAGCCAAATAATGTTCATCGACTCAGTTAAAGAAGACTCAAATATGTGTATCAGGGATTGTGAAAAATGGTTTTGCTCAGATGACAAAGGTGGAAGGCACTTTTGAAGGCTCGTAGTACAACTTACCTCGACTGAAATGACGAATTTCTACATGAATCTGATGTGTACTGCACGGAAGTGGCTTTGTGGTGTTTGCTCATTTTTGCTAGGAGGTGCTTCGAACCAATTATGTGATGACGGCGTTTGCTAGGTGCTACAGCGCATTAATGCGATGACATTATTTACTCATTTATGCTGAATGGTGCTTCAGCCCATTGATGTAGTGACGTTAAATAACTGCACCAAGGTGATGATCCTTTAGTTCCATATGTCATGTGTACATTTACAGAGCCTTTTCTAGATAGAGGGATGCCATTTTCGGTCCAAATAAGCGTATCGACTATTTGTTTAGCGTTATGAATAGTTCTAACTGCTGGCGCAAGAATCGTTCAGCTTTTCCCTGCATACAAGGCAAAGTGTGGTCTGACCCTGTAAGCCATCCAGCCACCATTAATTCCGAAGCACCGCTTGTGGGCTTAATGACTGAGAACACAGTTTCTGCTCGTCACTGCTATATGCAGACTACAAATTGATTTCACCTCTCAGCAGCTTCAGATGTTGGTGTGATGTACAGCTTTTCTAGAGCTTTTATGCGTTCATGCATTGAGCACTTATCTGCTTTGTTATCATCCAAGTCAAATGTCATTTTCTTTTTATGCATATTGTGTAGTATTTAACATTGTGTATCTATACATCACTTGAAGTTCCTTGAAATAAAGAAGCCATGAAAGCTTTGAAACTCCTCTGATCACGTGAAAATTATTTGCTGCAGCTAGTGTTAAAGCATATTGGATACCGTGAAGGCACGGTATGGCATATCCGATCAAAGCCTGACCATATCCCAGACTTGTCCCACGGGATGTCCCCAGGAAAGGTCATAGGACGTCTTTTTGCAGACAACGGGATGTCCCATGGATGTCCGCCGGATATGTTTGGACATCCCATGGATATCCTGTATTCCCAAACAGATGTCCATAGGACGTCCTATGGACGTCATTGTGTCGTCTGGGTTGTTGCTCTGCAGCCTGGGCAGCCGGTCTCGGGTGCCATCAGGAGGTTCGTTGGTGTTGTTTTCGTTCGACGGTGTCCAGGTTTAGCATGGCGGTGACATGTGAAGGTTTGTGTCTAGTTGTCCTGTGATTTGTTTCTGAAGACCTGAACACGCTTGTGGTTGCCAGTGGTTTGGAGTAAGTGTTCAATCATCGGTACCGCATGAAGTGCGCGTTCAGGACGTAATGCAGTTCATTTATGTTCCTATCTGGAGCTATAGAGTTCGACCAAACCTGCGTGACACCTATGTTGTACCAGAGTTGTAACATGTTCGCTTGTTTTCTGGTAAGTGCTTTATAACCTGTGACCTCATAACGTACAAGCAAGTTACTTCAACGTACATCCTGCGTGAAAACCATAGCAACAGCATTTCCTGTGGGGCTAGACGACTTCCGAACAAGGTTGTCGTAAATAAAACTGACCCTTGAAAAAGGTTTCGATAGAGGTAGACAATAAACTCGTTACCTTGTGAATATAGGCAGAAACTAGTGATGACTTGCAGAAGGCAGCAGGAAGGTATTTCACTAGCAGCAACGTACGCATTTGATAGTCACGGTAAAGCAAAATATCGAATACTAGTAACGAGGCGACATTTATATGACAAAATCCCGAAAAAGGGTCTCCTACACAACCACAACAAAGGCTGTTCTGAGTAGTACGTACGGACCACGGTTATCCGGAAACACACAGCAGGCCTGAACACGATTAAATTAGCAATTAGAGCAAATTAAGACCTCCCACAGTAATCAGCACCCTCCAGGAAGTCACCAGACTCATTGGGGAGCATCTAAATCGTGTCCAGACCAGCTGTGTGTTTCCGGATACTCGTGGTCATAAAAAAAAAAATGGATAGAAATAGAGTGGAGAGAAACAACTTATTTGAAAATCAACAATGCTACGTCGAAGAAACTGCTCCTGAGTGACCAGCGACTGCCATGTTGCTTGTTGACCACTGGTAGTTGCAGAGATTGACGAGAGGTGGCCACCTAGTTGCAAGGCATCACACCAGATGATGCCACCATCATAGCTCCATGCGAGAAAGACAGAACAACAAAATACCGTATTTTCCGGATTCTAACGCACACTTTTTTTCGGAAAAAAATCGGCCTACAATCGCGTGCGTGTTAGAATCGAGTGCAAGCAATTCACGAAGAGCGAACTTCGAAAACGCGACGCAGGCAGGAGGCACCATAAGCGTCTGGAAGCCCGTAGCATGCGTAGTCCCTACCGTCCCTACTGGCCCGGTCCGTACCACGTGGTCAGGCACGTGGTGTATCTTGAACAGCCTAAAACCACGCCGCTGCGTTCATCAACGCAGTACTGCTGATTGCGCTGATAGTGCATAGCCGTGTCATTCTCGCGACGTTAATCCGCATCTTAACCGATGAAGCAAAAGCGGATTCACTACGAGGCTTCATTCAAGCGACGGGTGATTGCCTATGCGGAAACAGAGGGCAACCGTGCAGCATCAAGGAGATTTTCTGTGCCGGAGACCAACGTACAGGACGGGAGAAAACAGAAAGTGCAGATTCTGGCTTCGAAGTCGACGCGCAAAGGATACAATGGGCCGAGGCACGGTAGGTACCCCCACGTGGAGGACCTTCTTGGAAGGAAGCACGCTTCGCTTCAAAATGTGTCGACATGGATTAATGATGCGTGGAGAAGCCTTCCCCAGACAATGGTTCAGAACGCTTTTAAAAAATGCGGTATCTCAAACGCGCTTGACGGGACGGAGGACGATTGTCTGTGGACTGTGAGCAGCGACGAAGAAACTTCTGACGATAGCGATGCTGAATAAACGCTTGTTCATTGTTTGTTTCAATGTTTGACAGGGGTGCATTTTCAACTTTTTTTGCGGCTAAGTCGTAAAAATCACCTGCGCGTTCGATTCGGGGGCGCGTTAGAATCCGGAAAATACGGTACTAGTGGCAAGTAAAATTCCAACACTGCTCAACAAGTCGAGGCATGTGAGAGCGCGGAGAAAAGGCCTAACAGCACGGCAAACATGCGACAGCACAGAGAAAACACTACACATCGGGGAAAAGGCTCAAGATGATCGATTAGGCCTAACCACAGCGTCACCGCACAATGCTACAAAATTTAACGGCTAACACAAGCTGACAACCACGAAATGCTAGGCACACAACGCTAAACATGTGACAACACAGAGAAAAGGCTTAGGACGCTACAGGCGTGGAAGACACTGCTAAACAAGTCTAAACATGTGTGCACAAAACATAGGGAATTAGGCCTAACTGTTATGGCAAACATGCGAGAAAAGGCTTAACATGAGCGTGGTACGCAAACATCGAGAAAAAACGCCACGGCAAATCACTCACCTTTCGCCCCATGGCGATGGAGCGCCCGATCCTGACGAGAGTCAAGCCTCAACTGACGCGGTGCGGGGACGGCAGAGCGACTGACCGCACGTCTTCACTCCACGAGAGCCAGCGCGCGAGTGACAGGAGCGCCTCTCTGCGGCCACTACGCATGCGCGCACGCTCCTAGCGTCCTCTGCACCGCCGGCGGCCCGCATCGAGCGGTCATCTCCGTGTGGCCGCTCCCCGTTTAGGTTTCGCTCTCTCCTTCCACTGTGCGCGCGCACACCTAGCGGCAACGGGTTGCTTCTCCATTTCAGATTCGCTTTCGTTTCTTTGCGCATGTTTATTTGAAACCACTGTATAAAGGCAGTGCGCACTGCGCTCACGTCATCATTCTGACCGATACTTGGAAAACGTCATGTGTGGTTTATTCTCCTGCTTTTCTCGCTGACGAAGAAAGACAAAAAAACTAAGAACTTCGTGAATTTATTCGCGGCATCGTGAAGAAAGCCTTTCAAGTCCACCGCCTGGAATGGTTGCAAGCCCTGTTGAAAAAACTAGTAAGCGTTAAGCTAGAAATGTTACTGGCCAGACTGGAAATGCCACTGGCCAGACTGGAGAGGTCTGGAGATCAGACTGGCAATGCTGGAAACGTGTTGACACTGGTCACTGGATATACTGGACTTTCACGGGGACACTGGAAACCAGAGTACACTGGTTACTGGCAGTACTGGAGTTTCACTCGATAGACTGGAAACCAGTGTATACTGGATACTCAACTTACTGGCGTTCCACTGGGTAAACGGTGTGGAAACCAGTGTTTCCACAACCTCGGGGCATCAGTCCGTCCTCTCCGAGAACGTCAATATATCTACGCTCCAAAATGAATCTCCGCCCTCACCTCACTTTACTCAAAGTGCTCTCCAATCTACCCCCTCCGCGCCGTCCCGACGTCTTCAGACGTTCTTCCTCGTCCGACATGAAACACCTCTCCGAAATTTGTCTCAATATATTGAACGGAAAGGTGCCTCTGGCTCCAGACACGTTCGCGCGTTTGAAGAAGCACAAACGCTTCTTACGTCGGCTCGCCTACAAAAAGATTCACAAGAACCCACAACGTTTGAAGCGCTATCTGCCTCAGCAGGGAGGGCAGGGCATTCTTTCGTCAGTGGTTGCTCTCCTGCTTTCCGCCGTGTTCAGCCACTTCGCCAATGGCCAAGAGAATTGAAGTGACCGGCTCCATCGGAAACATTCTTTCCTCGCAGGAGAATGACGACATCAAAGTGAAACTCATACTGCAAGCACTGTATCGCATACTCAAGCAGTACGGATTCGATCCCTATGACAATCAAAACAAGGCGTCCGGCGCTACAAATTACCTTGACTATGCGCTCCTTTCTCCAGAGGTGCACGAAGACGAAGGGTCGCCTCGGATTGAAGAAGGTTATTTCCTGGGATCACAAGGGTTGTGTCTCCGTGTCGTGCAAGCCTATCAGGCACTCCTCCGTTTACAAACCCGTCAATTATTTGTTGCAGCGTCAGACGGGAAAGACACCTTCCTGGTTCCCCAAAGTCTTGAAACTATTGCGCCTGATTTCTCTGCCCAAATGTCGCGAGCCTCAAAAGCAGCAGCAGCAGCAAGGCTCAATTGCGTGGACAACTGATGGAGGGATATGAGAAACCAGAGGGTGGTTTGGGGGGAGTGGACCGTTATAGAAAAGTGCGTCACTTGAGCAAAAAGAAGCCTCTCGCCATTCTCAGAAAGCTGGACGCCTACACGCTTCACCACCCGGTGAGAAGAAAGTTTAATAGGAGACGCATCATCGCACTCAAGATAAACGACATATGGCAAATGGATCCCGCCGACTTTTCAAAATACAAGAGGTTCAATGGTGGCTAGCGCTACATTCTCGTGTCGATAGATTCGCTCTCCCATTTTCTGCGCATCCTCCCACTAAAGACGAAACACCCCGCCGAAATGAAAAGGGCCATGATAGACTTCTTCGGGGAGGTAACGTGCCTACACGCATCTTTTGCGACAGAAGAGGGTAATTCTACAAAACCGTCAGGAGTACCTGGCACAAAAGAGGGTCTCCATGTATTCCACCTTCTCTCCCGTAATCAAGGCATCACAGGTAAAGATGAGTGCGGTGCAGTTGTGTGTATGAATTTTCAAATCCTGCTCTCATCTCTGTTTTACAGGCAGAACGAGTCATCAAGACTTTGCGCGACAGAATATTCCGTTATTTTAGAGTAACCGGAAAATACCACTTCGTTTCCTCGCTTCCCAAGATCGTGCGCGACTACAACAACACCAAACACAGGACGTTGGGCATCAGCCCGTCCGAAGTCACGCGCGAAAACGAATTGGACCTGTTCAATAAAATAAAGAGGAAGCCCGTCGTACCCTTCGTGAAAAAGAAGCTAAAAGTGGGGGATAAAGTTAGGGTCCTACTACACGAAAGGGTTTTCAAAAGAGCTCGGAAGGGAGTTGGTCGCCTCAGATTTTCACAGTGTCCCAGCTGAGAGACACCTCCCCTCCCGTCGTGCACCTGGAAGATTATCGGGGTAAGGAAGTGGACGGATCTTTCTACCCGGTCTTTCCTAGGGCACTACCTCCTTAAGACCTTCCAAGTACCTGGCCGTGCTTTTGGGCTTCGAATCGCATACCGTGTTCATGGAGAAGGATGCCACGAGCTCCTCCGAGGTACTCCTGGAACCCCCGTTTCACAACATAATCGTCTACATGGATATCATGGAACCCACGTACGTGGGGAGCAGAAAAAAAATGATATTAAAAATACTACCCTTTTATTACGAGAAAGACAAGCATGTCGTCACCTACACGTTAGATAACATCCAGTATTTTAACCTGTCTCAATTCGAAATTCCCTCAGTGACGATTGTTCTCGCGGACGAAATGGGAAGACGTTTACCGTTGCGGTCCAAAGGTAGAACCAATTTAACGTTGCACTTTTCGTATGTACCGTAATTCCCCCAAAATAATTCCCGTGTACACAGGACCCTTTTTCCAACAAGGAGGCGGTGTGTTGACGAACGTATCCAAGTTTATCGTTCCCATCTGACAACAAATAAAACCGATCGCCAAGAAAAGGTTGAAGCGCTCGGGGCAGAATTCGACTGACGGCGAAGGAATATCGGGCGCAGTGAAAAAGACAGCCATAGCAACCGGGAGAGACGTGCTGGATTCCATGGAGGGCTCTGGAAAGAACAATGGAAATAAACGTCACAAAAGACATCAAGAGGCGCCGACACACGACGCACCTGAAGGTATCTTTCATTCGCCGTGAGGAAAGCGCGGCCAGCCCTGGGTACTCTACCTGAAAAACTACGACAGGACTGCTGCGTTTTTCGACAGTTACGGACTTCCCCCCACCGAAGCAAACCTTCGAAGGATTTTACTAGTGGGCCAGTATAACGGCAAGTGTATTCAATCGCCTTTTTCACCTTACTGCGGGCTTTTTGTATCTACGTAGCCTCGCGCATGTCGAAACGCTACATCTTGAAAAATTGTGTATCCATGTTTTCCTGTAACCTCAAAGAGAATGACGAAACAATAAAACGTCTCCTCGTGGGCGAACTCGCTTCGTAAATAGCCTATTTATTTTTTTACAAATCTACCTAAGACGCTTGCGAGACCATCTTTCAACGTGCTGACCCGATGCGCTTCGCCGGTCACCGTGTCATCTAAGGAAGTGTGGAGAAGCCAGCAGCGACGGACGATGGGTCGGTTGAAACCTGCGTTGATGACACGCGGGTCAATTCCCAGGCCTCGTCTATACTTTCCAACAGCTCGAGCTTGCAATCTACGAAACGCTTCATTTTCTTTGTAATCTTTCCACTGGCGGTGAACAAACGCGAGGGTATCGTCTTGAGAATCTAGCGAGAGTCACCCTCGCCGCGATTGCCGTGAATATAATCGCGTAATCGTAGCAAGTCCCGATTCATTCGTGTTTGCACAAAGGTAGCAAACCTCTGCTCGGGCGTCATGACAGAGACGAAATGAGAGAGAACACAACCTTTTTTTGTTTATCGTGTGAGGTTACATGACTTACCCTCCAGATTGGGTTTCATAGCCGGGAAGACAGCCCAAATACGGATGAAGGCTCAAGTCTAACCAATGGCTGGGGTTTCTGGACAAGAGTCCACCACAACGACAGATGCTCAGCTGATCGTGGATTCGCAAAAAGAAGGTCTTCAGAGGAGGCTTGAAGGTTAGGACCAGGGGTAGATCTCACATCAGTAGCCACTCGTAATCTGCATGAAATGAGCGTGAGAAACACGCGTTTTTATTTTAAACACACACACGCAGTCTTCTTCAGTCACAGAGTGACACTGATGGTCCATCTTCTCCATCTTCCTTCAGTAGTCGAAGTCCTTCGCAACGCACGTCAAACGGTACCGTCCGACAGCCGAGAAACAGGCGTATCAATCGGTTCGTCCAGTGCTTTTGCTTTGAAAAATGTGACCGGTTATAGAACGGATAAAAATAATGAGGAATCGTACCTTTAGACCACAATCCACCACAGTTGGTGCAGAAGAGGCAGGCGCTGCCAATCTCCCGAAATATGTGAGGTGGGAAAAAACCGACCTCACGTGCCGCAAGTGTTGTAAACTGTAAACAAAAGTCTTCAAACATTTTGACGATCACGTCATAGGTATTACTTATGAGGATCCACTAAGCTGAGCATGATGGAAGCGAGAATGACAATCAAACGATCGCTTCGACATTTATAGTACAGCTTTTCCTGTCACTCTCTATAACGTCCTTGTACGTGTTTGGACATGTTTGGATGTGTTTAGACAAGCCCAGACGCACGAGCCGTCGAAGTCGTCCCTGGACGCACTAGTTCCTGTCACTCTCTAACGTGTTTGGACATGTTTTGACGTGTTTAGACACGGACCCCGCGATATGAAAACGTCATGCAGCACGAATTAGTCTAATGGTTAGTGTATCGCCTCCAGTGTAGGAGGTTCCACCAACCATGATAGAAATTCATAGTAAAAAACGTAGGCCCCAGAGGGACATGTGGTCAAGGGATTTTTTCTGCCAATAACTTTTGCCACATATGGGTAACATTTTATTTCATTTCAATTGATGGAAAGTTAATTTCCTGAATTGATTTTGAAATTTCCCAAGGCAACCTAACGTTTTCTTTGCGGAAATGAGTGGTTACAAGTCGTCAGGTGACCTCATTTTTGATAAGATAGCTCTCATTCCCACACTCACCACGCGTGTCTGTTCTGTGGGTAAGGCTTGTAACCCTTTCCCCCCTCGTGTGGCATGTCAATGTAACCTCCTTTCTTCGCAGCTTTACGTTCAAACTACCAGCCGTGAAAAAAGAGGCGGAGCCAAGTGCTCATTTCCACAGATATTCGGCGAATTTATTTTGGCAATTGCCATTGCATTACGAGTGGGATTATGTGCTATACTGAGTAAAATGACCACGGGGAACCCATTTCCGGAAAGAAAACGTTAGGTTGCCTTGGGAAATTTCGAAATCAATTCAGGAAATTAACTTTCCATCAATTGAAATGAAATAAAATGTTACCCATATGTGGCAAAAGTTATTGGCAGAAAAATCCCTTGACCACATGTCCCTCTGGGGCCTACGTTTTTTACTATGAATTTCTATCATGGTTGGTGGAACCTCCTACACTGGAGGCGATACACTAACCATTAGACTAATTCGTGCTGCATGACGTTTTCATATCGCGGGGTCCGTGTCTAAACACGTCAAAACATGTCCAAACACGTTAGAGAGTGAGAGGAAGTAGTGCGTCCAGGGACGACTTCGACGGCTCGTGCGTCTGGGCTTGTCTAAACACGTCCAAACATGTCCAAACACGTACAAGGACGTTATAGAGAGTGACAGGAAAAGCTGTACTATAAATGTCGAAGCGATCGTTTGATTGTCATTCTCACTTCCATCATGCTCAGCTTAGTGGATCCTCATAAGTATAATACCTATGATGTGATCGTCGAAATGTTTGAAGACTTTTGTTTACAGTTTACAACACTTGCGGCACGTGAGGTCAGTTTTTTCCCACCTCACATATTTCGGGAGCTTGGCAGCGCCTGCCTCTTCTGCACCAACTGTGGTGGATTGTGGTCTAAAGGTACGATTCCTCATTATTTTTATCCGTTCTATAACCGGTCACTTTTTTTCAAAGCAAAAGCACTGGACGGACCGATTGATACGCCTGTTTCTCGGCTGTGGCCTCGGACGTGTTTCTCGTCAGAGGCAGAGCCAAGGGCTCATTTCCATGAATTATTGGCGAATTTGTTTCGGCAATCGCCATTGCATTACGAGTGGGATTATGTGCTATACTGAGTAAAATGACCACGGGGAACCCATTTCCGCAAAGAAAATATTAAGTTTCCTTGGGAAATTTTGAAGTTCAATTCAGAAATTAACTTTCCAACAATTGAAATGAAATAAAAATGTTACCAATATGTGGCAAAAGTTATTGGCAGAAAAAAATCCCTTGACCGCATGTCTCTCCGTGGCCTACGTTTTTTACTATGAATTTCTATCATTGTTGGTGGACCACCCAGTAGAAGTCGGCCCAGAACGCACCAGGGTGTTAGCCAGACATTAGTGTAATGTTTTATTCAAAGATGGAATCATTGTCATATGCGACATCGCAACGAAAAAAGGCGCGAAAGACGGAAGACGGGGTGGGCAAAGTACACACAACACCGTCGCAATCCGAGGAGGACGAGAGCAGTGTAGCGACTATAAAAGGTGCACTGGTTCTATGACGATTGATCGAAAGCCCATGAGGGGCATCCATCCACGACGAGAGCCGTTTCGTAAAGAAAAATGTAAGTAGTCCAGCACTGCTCTGTGCGAGTGTATTCTATATTTGGTATTGTTTTTCAGGAAATGATAGCCGCTGTCACTGCATGACACTAAACACACAGGGACTCCTCCCAATGAGCAACATCTCTCATCATCAACCCGAAGCATTCCTTAACCGCAAGGAAAAGTGAGCTTTGTTTCGGGAGGGGAATCTCGTAGTTCTTTTGTTTGACCGCAGTGCCACGCTGTCTCGTATGTCAGTACGACGCCATTGATGCCATGCTTGTGGCCGTAGAAAGAGAGCACGAAGCTAGAATAGAGAATCTCGGTAACGGTCCAGTTGTCTTTTCAGACGATAACGATGACGACAACAGAGTCAGTAGTCCACCTTTCGTAATACCTGAAACGAACGACGACGCACCCCTAGATGGGCAAGACAGTGCAGACGAACTGCTCATGTGGGAAGGGGATCAGTCGTATGCAGATTTCATTCCTCTGTCTGGTAGGGATAGAGATGAATCACCAGATGCAAACCCAGAATTTCAAAGGGATGAGGACCCTGTCGTGGGGTGCAGAATCGTTTATTTGGGAGAGCACGTCGTAGAGAATCATCCCTCTGTCACGGAGAGGCGATTCCTTCCTTTTTTGACACAGGTGAGGCATTCGACGGAACGGCGACTAGGTACACGCTTCTCTGCTCCCCGCACGGCGGCAACGTCGACGATTTGCGACTATCTACCGAGCATAGATTCAGTAATCACACTCGTCCGCGAAGCTTATCCCATGCCTTCCAAATTTTGTCTGTGTTCGAAGGCGTTCATGGTTAAGGACGGGGCGACGGGTTGACTTCTCATCTCCTTCACATGAGAGTGGTTCATAACCACCAAGAAATCGGAGGCGCGATAAATGCTGCCATCGCAGAGTCTTCGCAACACGTAGAAAACTATGCGAGAGAAGGGTCTGGTTTCACCTCGAACGATGTCCAATATGTTGACTTAAAACAAACATGCTTAAAACCAAAGCGGATGGGGTGCACGATCGAGCTTCCCAAAATGTTGAAAAAAAAACAAAGACTCTCACAAACATCAAAACATCAAACTTCCACCGAATCATGAAAATGAGTGTTTCAAGTATAGTGTGCTGGCACTCTTGCATCCGTTGAGGAGCACACCAAACCTTCATGTCAGATACCAGAAATACATGAATCCTTCGAATCCGGAGACACGTGTAACGTACTGGCCACCCTGCTTCCTAGTCACTTACGAAGACATTACCCTGTGGGCGAGAAGAAACAAAATCTCCGTGTACATCTATGTGTTTGCCGAGAAGACGAGTTCGATATCTGCACATCTGGGTTCCCTGCACACTTTATAAGGATAAAGTCCATCTGCTCGAGGTTAGAGAGCATTTCTATGGAATCAGAAAATTTAGCACTTTCATGGGACGAAGTGACTATTTTTATTGTGAGAAATGCACGACCAGTTATGGGACGAGAGAGGCATTGCAGCAGCATGAACGTTTGTGTCGAGTCGTAAACGAAGTGATTCTCGAAATTCCAAAAGCGGGGCAGAGCATCTCCTTCAACAAGATACAGTACATGCATCCCTATCCCTATTTCGCTGTATTAGACACGGAGAGCGTTTTGGAAAAGGATGCCCTCGTTAAGGACGCTGTGAGTGTGCACAGGATGAGCTCGTACTGTATCGTTCTAGTGAGAAGTTGAGACGGACAAATAGTAGGCGTAGATGGCTATTTGGGACCCAGCATGGCAGAAAAATGCTTGCTCGCACACAAGGGATTCAGCGATCAAATCGATAGGTTGAACCGTTGTCCTTCGCTGTTGGTCATGAGTGTGGAAGACCACTTTCGAAACGAGAGCGCGACGCACTGCGAATTTTGCGGGTGTGAATTTAACCGACATAAGCGGAAGGTGTGGCATCATGACGACACCTGCTGCGTTGAGCTCGGTTCTTCGAATTTTGTCGCGACGCTGAGTGATACGTGTAACCTTACGTGTCGTAACACCAAGGAACTCGTCGTGGGCGTCCACAACCTGCAATATAATTTGAGATCCCTTCTCCGCCACATGCACGTTCTAAATCTGGGCGAACCGTGTATCTTAGCTTCGAGTTCGGAAAAGATAAGAGGGTTCAACATTGGCGATCTCCATTTCCGCGATACCACGCAGTTTTTCAACCTCTCCTTGTCTAATCTAGTGAAAACGCTCCTCGCCAGCAGCAGCGAGAGTGCGTTTCATTGTACCCGTCAAATGTTTGGTGACCGTTTCCGCCTCCTCCTCAGGAAGGGCATTTATCTGTACACCGTCGACAGTTTCGAAGCCTACAATTTACCCCCGCTACCGCCAAAGGAATCTTTCAAAAGTGACCTGAACGACCAAGAGATCACGGACGAGGATTATCAGTACGCCCTCGTCATTTTCGAATTATTTGAATGTAAGAACCTCGGTGGTTACACGCGTCTCTACGTCATGCTCGACGTCAGTCATCTCTGCGACGTTGTGCTGTATTTCAGGAAGATTGCGCTCGAGACGGATAGGTTAGATATCCTATGTACCGTGTCCCTCGCCAGTTACGCGTGGAGCAGCGCTCTGAAGCTCACCAAAGTCTAACTCCAGCTCATGAGCGATCACGAGATGTACGAAACGATTGAGAAGGGAATCAGGGGAGGCATTTGTAACAGCTTCAACAGATACTGTCAGGCTAATCATAAGGGGTGCGCCGATTACGATCCCCAGCAAGAAAAGACTTTCATCCAGTACCTCGAAGTCAACAGTTTGTACCCTTATGCGATGACTTTCCATCTCCCGACGGGTGGTTTTGAGTGGGTCGATCAATCGATGTGGAACGAGATCGATTTTCTCAACATTCCTCACGATTCGGAAGTGGGTTGTGTGTACCTGGTAGACTTGTCGTATCCCGAAGAACTGCACGTGCTCACCATGGTTTTTCCCCTGGCAGCAGAACACAGGTGCATGGACGAGAACGAACTCTCCCCCTACCAAAGACACTTGAAACATGAGTTGGTGCTGAACACCCCTGCCACAAAGAAACTCTTGTTGATGTGCTACGACAAAGAACGCTACGTTGTTCATTATGCATTGCAAGCTCTGTACGAGATGTTGGGCATGAAAATAAAACGTGTTCACAGCATCCTCTCATTCTGCCAAAACAACTTGTTGCGGACCTTCGTGCAGAGAAACGTCGCATTGAGGAAGGCCGTGAGCACGAAATTCGAGTGACTTCTGTACAAAACCATGTCGAACAGCACGTTTGTTAAGTCGATACAAAATGTGAGACATATGGAGAGGTATGCTATAGCCTACAACAAAGAAAGCACACTCCGAAAAGCTAGCTCCGTCGACAGTCCGCATTTTCACATTCTGAGTGACAAGTGCATCTTATACGCATTGCATCGCATCGCATCGCATCAAATGCACGCACCCCCTTTACGTGGGCTTTGCCATTTTAGAAATATCCAAAGTCAGAATGTACAGCTTCATCTATGAGTCGCTCTGTTCTCGCTTGACGTGCCCAGTGCAGTTAATCTATATGGACAGCATAATGTGTGCAAGCCTGGAAGAGCTGTTGATGAAGATCGAAGACGAGTTAGATCTGTCCTCCTATCCACCGGACCACCATGCTTTTCAACGACGAACACGCGAACCAGGAAGTCCTAGCCATCCGAGCCGAAATGTACAGCATTCCCTTGGCTGGGACACACAAACAGATCGCGAGAGTGAAAGGAGTTAAGAAAGACGTCGTGAGGAAACATTTATTGCGCGGAGTGTACCGAGATTCTCCGTTCAGTGAAAAGACTCTCAGAAGCAGTGCACCATCCAGAGTATAAAGCAAGCAATGTACACCATTTCGAGACTCAAGAAGAGCTCGGTCCCCTACGACGACGAGCGCTATCTCGTGGATGCCGTACACTCCTCTTCCCTTATGGAAGCTGCGAATACGGTAAACTTTGCTGGTGTTTTGATGCATATAGGATTACGATAGTACTCTCTCTCTCTCTTTGTGCAGCATCGGATTACCCGGAAGAGAGCCTGAGAGCGTCGTTGTCAGGGATCGAGTGACCATGGAACAAAGAGCAAGTCCTTCGTGCACGCACATATAATCGAGAATAGAAATAAAAGTTCTAGTCCAGATATGCTTCTCTCTCTCTCTCGCAGACAGGAGAAGCACGGGTTATCGTAGCAGTGTGGTAGCGGAATGGGTGTATGAAAAGAATGACCATTTCGTCATCATGCTGGTGCCGTGACCCACGCAATGACGACACTGCTATGAAGATTCTCCATTCCTTTTCTGGCACGCCTGATCTTCTCGTAATGTCCTGTTCGTGAGATCAGGCAAGTCAGGGAGGGTGCAGGCACCTATCGACCAACTCAAGAGACGTCTTTGTATGTATTCAATAAAGTTGTTTCCGTGAAAAAATACACACAGAGTCTCTTCAAAGTTTTTCGGACTGTTTAATGCGTTGCATTTCGATAACCATACGGTCTTCCAATAAATTGGTGACAAAGCTCACGATGTAGACTGCTTGCAAATATTGCTGCTCCCACAGGGTGTACTTGATATGGGCAATGGCACGAGCGAGAATGTCTACGATGTCTGCAGAGACGTAATTGAATTCGGTGTTGGTCAAGCTCACAAGTTTGCTCATTAGTCCCAGGGGTCCGCCCGGAACTGTTATACAGACCTTCTTATAATGGGCGTAGATCCGACTCACCATCTCCTGCAGTGGCCCCGGAGATATCTCTCCTATATTGCCAAAGCCCACCACGTCTATCACGTAGTTAAAAGCAGTGATGACGAGCTCATTACGGGGACTCTCCTTGTTGAAACATTCATTCTCCACTTCTTCCCAAGAAGCGTGGATAGGGGGACAATTTTGTAAAGCGTGGTAGCTGAACATTTTCACGTATTGATGATGCGAGGGCAGTGCGTGCTGCTTTTATGCAGTGTTTTCAAATAAACACGCACAAAGAAATGAGAGCGAAACAGAAACGGAGAAGCAACCCGTTGCCGCTAGCTGTGCGCGCAGTGGAAAGAGTGAGTGAAACCGAAAAGGGGAGCACCCGCGAGGAGATGACCGATCGATGCCGGCCGGCCACGGCGCAGAGAGGCGCTCCTGTCAATTGTGCGCTGGCTCTCGTGGAGTGAGGACGTGCGGATCCCCGCACCACGTCAGTTGAGGCTTGGCTGTCGTCGGGATCGGACGCTCTGTCGCCGTGGGGCGAAAAGTGAGTGATTTCACATGGCGTTTTTTCCCAATGGTTGCATACCACACTCGTGTTAAGTCTTTTCTCGCATGTTTGCCGTAACGGTTAGGCCTTATTGCCTGTGTTTTGTACACGCATGTTTAGACTTGTTTAGCAGTGTCTTCCACGCCTGTAGCGTCCTAGGCCTTTTCTTTGTGTTGTCACATGTTTAGTGTTGTGCGCCTAGCGTTTTGTGGTTGTCGTCTTGTGTTAGCCGCAGAATTTTGTGGCATTGTGCGGTGACGCTGTGGTTAGGCCTAATCGATAGCCTTAAGCCTTTTCCCCGATGTGTAGTGTTTTCTCCCTGCTGTCCCACGTTTGCCATAGGGGTTAGGGCTTTTCGCATGCCTAGACTTGTTGAGCAGTGTTGCAATTTTGCCTGCCGCTAGTATTTTGTTGTTCTGTCTTTCTCGCATAGAGCTATGATGGTGGCGCCATCTGGTGTGATGCCTTGCAAATAGGTGGCCACCTGTCGTCAATCTCTGCAACTACCGGCCGTCAACAAGCAAAATGGTGGTGGCTGGTCACTCCGGAGCAGTTTCTTCGACGCGGCATTGTTGATTTTCGAATAAATTGTTTCTCTCCACTCTATTTCTATCTATAATTTTTCTTTTTTATGACCCCAGTATCTGGAAACACACAGCTGGTCTGGACACGAGTTAGATGCTCCCCAATTAGTGTGGTGACTCCCTCGAGGGTGCTGATTACTGTGGGGGGTCCTAATTAGGTCTAGTTGCTAATTTAATCGTGTTCAGGCCCACTGTGCGTTTTGGGATAATCGTGGTCAGTACTTACTACTGTCGTGCACATGAGTGCAAAAGAACGAACCCACGTTGAATGGCACGAAACTGACTACACACTAACGAAGAGTCAATCAGGTAATATGAGGCTCAGACCACCACCACAATCATTTCAAAGTGCACTTATGAGCTACAAATCCACAATATATCTCTCACACAAACGCCTTTCACCTTGGATTGTATTCCTGTGTGTGTACTAAATGGCTTAGCGCTTAGCTAATGCATTCGGAATGTTCGAAACGTAAACAACCCTGCTGGCAAAAGCAGGCTCCATCTCATTCAGCGCCCCCATCAATTTCAGTGAGTTTCAATGAGAATTTATGCACCCGATTCATTTAACGTGAACAATGCAGGTATTTCTCATCGAAGTAATGAGAGGTGATGTGGGAAAGCTGCCTTTATATTTGAGCGCTCTACAGACGTTGTGGTGAAGCAATGTTCCAGGAAATCAGGAGCTAATTGGTCCAATGAGAAACCATGACTTTCAATTAGAACTGAGGCACCGAGTAATGAGAGGTGTTGAGGGAAAGCTGACCTCATGTTTCAGCGCTCTAACGGGTGTTGTGGTTCCCAGGTACCCAGAAGATTCCCAGGAAATCAAGAAATATAATTGGGCCATTGGGTGCCAATGGGAAACAACGATTTCCGATTTAACCAATGTGAACCGACGTGTCGTGCAGTGAAGATCCCCTTCACAGAAGAGGAACGAATTGAGCAATCGGTTTATCATCGAACCATCATGATCACTGCGCCTCAAATGAATTAATGTGAGCAAGCAGGTTGTGCGGATAAGAGTGCTGTACGAGAGATTTCCGCATTTGTCACTCGTGCCTGGCAATCGCATCTGCCCTTCATGTTACATGCATATTCTAAAGAGGCCTTAATGGAAAGGTCTTAACCATCCCCGGGACAAGGGGATTCCACAACTTTGAACCAATATCAAGCTCAAGTGTCCGTGTGGGAAAATACTTCTCTGAAGAAAAGTTTGTATATACTGTGTTGCGGCATGTTTAGCAAGTTTGTAGCTTTGTTGTAAAGTTGCAATTGATCACGTTCTGAGCTCTTAAGTGCAATATAAATAGAAGAAAACGCAAGGCGACTGTGTTCCTTCCCTCGTGCGAACGCGAGTGTCGCCGCACGGGCGCCGTGAGCATACGCACTGTGCGCAATGTAAAAATTAATTTCTCACGTTTAAAAAATATAACCCTCGAGATTTTTCTATATGTTTGAGAAGAAGTGTTGTACTAACCGTGTGCACTGTCGGAAATTTTGTATGTCGGCCTCCACAGCACGAATTTTTAGGGTGAGTGTAGGCATTTTTGGCAAAATTGACGTTTTCTTCATTTTTGTACTCTGAAACAAACCGTTACAGCTGCAACGTCAATTTTTCGTATGTAGCTTGGCACATGTATTGGCTACCACGTGATTTTTTTTTCGTGACGGTCAAGCTAGAAACAGACGCTCAGCACTCCAAAGTAATATCACATTTTTTAGACATATTCGCGTCTCAGAAAAACTATCGTAATTATAAGCAATGTGAATTTGCATGCTTATGTTCTTTGCAAACAGTTTACAGAAGGCGTCTGAATTTCGTGGAAGCCTGAGAGAAAAATCATACGTAAAATAGGGTTTGCGGCATTTCGCAGAACTTGAGAGGGCTAAAAACTCGAGACGGTTAATAATTGCACTTGAGGATTTCTGGGCGATGTTATATACGTAATAAAGAGTCCACACAATTTTTTTCATGCAAATATGAGGGGCCGATCGACGCCCCAGGGACGTTTGGAGTGGAATGACCCAAGGAGATGATGAAGACACATTCGAGGGATAGAGCTAGAGTCACCAAATAAGCTACTCTAAATAAGTGACTCTAGATAGAGCAAGTTCGTGAGCACTGAATACAGAAGTCAATCATCCCAATTTCAAATATTTTCTATTTGAAACGAGTTTGAATTCCTACACACTTCAATGAGCACAAACTAAACAACTGACGAGTTTTAAAGTGCTTAAGTTGTGATCTATATATTTTTCGCAATGCATGAGAGTGAAAGAGAATATTCTTCTTCCCAGGAGCATGCATAGCAATACGCAGGAGTGCCTCGAGTGAAGTATGCTGTCTATTCATGCATAATTTCACACATCCCCTATTGAAAAATACTTCAGAAAATCTTACAAAAGAAATCTCCCAGACTGCTGGAGGAATTTCTATGAGGTTATGAGACTAAATCTTACAAAATTTCTCTCAGAGTTTCTTACAGGGATCCTGTAGGATTCCAGGGAGGATTTCTTACAGGCAGGGGCAATGCAGCTTTCTTACAGGGCGTCTTACAGGGTGGCCTGTGAGGCTTTCTCACAGGATTTCTTACAGGCCTCGAGACCCGCAAGAAAGCCTGTGAGAAAGTGTAATGGGCCACCCTGCAAGAAATATCCTAAGAAAGCTGCACTGCCACGTATGATAATTGAAGGATCCCATACTTACTTGCTGAGAAGTACTGAGAGTAAGTCGCATGCCGTCACTGTAAGGAATGTTGCAGAACATTTGTGGCCTAGCCAATAAGTTCAGAAAGGCATGACCCAACGCATTGTACACGTACTTGAAATGTCCAATGCGACGACCAAGAAATTTCTTCATGTGATTATGACAACTTTTTGTTTCGCACATTGGGAACGCGTAGGCTTTCTTCCGTAAAAGCATCATCCAACTTTCTCGAGACGAGAATGGGTTACGACCACGTACGAATCCAATTAATTTCCGCTCGCTGCCGCTTCTTCCGAGTTTAACCTAGAAGAAACAGCATTTTAAAAAGCACAGTTAAAACAACATGTGTGTGCGTGAGAGATAGCCATAGAAATATGTAACATACCGTTTGCCCAAAGCACAGTTGCTATAACCATCTCACTGCATTCTACCTTCCATTCCTCAGAATACGTGCGAACAGGGGTAAAGACGCATAAAGAATGAGAATGCGTAGTACGGACGATTATATACCACACACACACACGTGCTATATACCTCAAAAGCGACGAAAATCCTGAATTCCTGGCGATATTTGCATGAGATGCGTAGCTGCGTCCATGCGCTTCAACGTTTCAAAGCAGACTAACGAACTTGCTGGCAGTTGGAATAAACGCTGTTTCTGAATCACGCTGTTTTCTCATAGAAATCACAAGGCCAGACCCTGAATTATCCCACAGGATATTTTCACATTGGTGTGCCTGTGATGATAGGTATTCGAATCTGCATCCTTTGTGGGAAATTCTGAGAGACGAAGACGCTTCTGTAAGAAATTCTGAAGGAATGCTATGTTTCTATGAGATTTTCTGAAGTATTTTTCAATAGGGTCGCGTTTACAACTGGTGAACAGATTTACAAGATACAACACAATATATACAAATAATATACACTTGTGTGTGACAGCTCTAAGTTTATCCAAAACAAGAAAATCTCGACGAAAGATGAATTTTGGATTTCAAAATCTCAACAAGAGTACATGACATGGTGTAAGAAACTTGATGTTTATATCTTACTTTATCTCATAATAGAATTTTAAAAAAATAAAGGAAACTGCTAACAAAGACGTCAATGGTTATCAGAAGATTCTCGCACTACTAATGCAATTATAAACTCGAATAATACCGCCTGGATCCACCGTGGAACCAGTCTGGAAGAGCCATCCTAGGCTAGAACTTGGCTGGCCGTGGCTGTTTCCTTGCTGGGTCAGTGCAGTTTGAATTTCTATTCTGAAAGAATCCAACTCCCATTCGAAAACCAGGATGGTTCAGGGCTGTAATCGAGCTGGAAATGGGATGTCCCAGCGTGCACGCCGGATAGTGTGAGATTCCTGGCTGTGATAATCTGGGCTTATATTATGGCTAGCTCACCATACTTATATGAAGCGCAAAAATCTGTCGAAAATAATTGCACAACGTGTGCAAATAATTTATGCTCAAATATAATAAAATTAATGAAACAATAGTATAATACAATAAATAAAACAAAATTATAAAGTAAATAAATAAATAAAGACGGAAACGAGTGCAAAGTTAGGCACACAACTCCATGTACCTGAGTAGGTTGCAAAAAATAATTGTGCAATACTATAGGTCTTGGCTTTACCCTGTGAGAGTTTAGCTTTGCCAGTCTGTCAAACCGACACTATAGCCATAATGCGACTATCGTCATATGCGACCGAGCGCCATCAGCATCAATTCGGAATCTGTTTTGAACTTGGAAACGTCTGTTGGCGTAGGCTGGCGTCTAAGATCTAAGACGCAGTCTGGTAAATTAGATGGTTCTTCCTGCCTCTCAACTCCTCCGACCAATGTGAACGTCTTTGCATTTGTGTAGTCAGGTGCTTCGTCACGCATTTTGTTCCTGCACGAGCCCCATTAGGACAAAGGTAAGAGGCGTGTGTAGGACGGTTGACCCTCAAGTCCTAATTCTGAACCAAGAGGTGTAGGAGTGACCCGATATTTATCTATAGTTATCTGAACTGCCTTCATGATCCCGATTGCACGGGACGGACTTACCTTGTCGGACAATTAGACGAGAAAGTGCTACTGATAAGTGACGTTCGTGATTTCGGCTATACACGTACATGTATCAGACTTTGCATCAAATTGTGTGACATCACATTATATTCCTATAGTGTTGTCACTGTTGCTGCATGTACACTAAATATTTTTAGCATACCTGTTATTATACCTCTTATGAGGTATTAGTGTGGATCAGAAATTAATGGAAGCCGAGGGGTGTTTTCATTGTTTTGGCTACCGTCTTCATATACCTTCCTTTCTTGCTGTTAAACGAGTTTGCATAGACAGTGTCTTCGTTTGCAACAATTGTTGCGGTGAATCACTTCATCCCATCGTCATTCGTGTAGTTGTTGTTGTTGCAGCGGAACTACCTCACATTATTACAATAAATCTTTTAATTTCCTCGTGCAACAGTTTATCTCGAGTCAGTTGCTTCAACGTCATCTGATGTAAGTTTTCAGCAAGGATACACTACATACATCGAAAAACGTGGAATAGTAACGAAGCTTTGCATTGTGAGGCCTTCCAAAAGCGATATTCACTGAAGTCGCTTGGTGGTCTCGAGCTTGGTGGAGTCATTATTCTTCTGTTGATTATGCCGATTGTTTGTTTCTTACCAACATACATGGTGTTCATTTTTATTCGTTACACAATTTTTATTAAAGAACTAGTATAGTAAAATAGATGCACTTTTTCCAGTTGCCGTTTCCGTTCACGTTCGTTGCCGCTTTTCAGTTATATGGCCACGCGGACATTCGCTCGAAGAAAACAGAAGAAGAAGAAGGAAGAAAATCATGCAACTACATCATCACTAATTACCTAAAATTACCCCTTTAATTAGGGATTTCGCACAAAAGCGAGATAACAGAACGGGAGGTATTCGTCGTCGAAAGCAATTTCATGTTTAAAAAGCACTAAATGCACACGTGCGTTGAAATATCCATCGCCGAATTTCGCTATGCAAGTGAGCCGAGAACTAAGCACTTTTCTAGCGCAGAAAGAGCGACATGCAATCCACGTGAGAGGGCCACGTGCTTAGTAGCGATGGAGCTGATTGGTGTGGGAGCTAATCTATTGGCCAGATAGACTGGTCTTCGACCCAGATAAGGCGAAGGTCGCATCATTTCTGCGCTCGCATAGTGCGTATTTCCTGCTTCGGCTCATTTGCACGGCGAAATTCAGGGATGAATATTGCAAAACAGTTGCGGTTTTAAGCTTTTTTTAAACATGGAATGTCTTTCAACGAGGAATTTATTCCTTTCTGTTATCTCGCTTTGATGCGAAGTCCCATAACTAAAGAGTTGATTAATCAATGTTAGGTAATATGTGACCTTGTAGTTGCATACTTTCTTCCAGAGAATGTTCATCTGGCCATATAACTCATCTGCAAAACCGGCATCTATTTGGCTCTGGTAGTTTTTTAATAAAAATTATGTGACGTATAAAAGCAAACATCCTGCAGAATGCTTCTTTAGCTTCATACAGTCACATATCTGTAAAAGTCCGTACAACGCCCAAGAACACCGTGTGAATATAATCTGGAAGAAATAGAGACATAATTCCAAAATGTGGCATGTTTATTAGTGCAGCTGGTCCTTTAGATCCGCAGACGAGGTGGTGCATCTCTCTCACTGCTGTTTCATCAGTCCGTTCTCTTGGGGTGTTAGTGGTGATAGGGTCCGTGGCTGAGGCATAGTACTCTCCTTTATGGTAGCACCAACTACATCCGTAGTACCCGTGAAACCCAACAGCAGCATAATCCCATAAATCTGCTTTTAACAATGCTTCCTGGCTTGGTCTTCCATGTCACACCACTGAAAGTATCTTTTGCATCATCTAGTCCAAGGAAGGTGTCCATATCCGGGTTTCCCTTACCGCAGTTAAAAGCATGTGCGTCTGCCTCACAGTTTGCGGCAACTCAGTAATCAAATGAATGGGCTTAGTTGATATGCTTGCTGATTTAAATGCCCCATCAGTATTAAATGAATACGAGAAGTTGTTAGGTGATGACAAGACCTGACCGGGCTGGTATAATGCTTCACACTTTGCTCCGTCCAAGATACCTTAAAATTTGCTTGCCTCTTACTTCTGTACTGTGACTTCTGGCAACCTCTTGTCTAGTGGTCGGTTTGCACTGCAATGTGGCGCTCCGGAGGTGCTCTCCGGAAAAGGAGCAGGAGTGAAAGAAGTTGAGCCTTCAGCTACTGCTAATTAAATCTTTTAGATTTTCTATGTATCACTATGTGATGCACGACACTATTACTAGCCAAACATAGTGCATCTGTGAAGGCACAGTGCAATTGAGAATATTACACCCAGGCTGGAATATGTGCAGTGAGAGTACCATGTGCAGTGCATTGATCAAATAAATTTCCAAGTCACATTGAGTCTAATTCATTTTTGTGGAAATTCATTTACACTCATTGCAAAGCTCTGTACATCTAATGTGACTATACCACAAAAAAACGCTACTGGCAAATAGAAATGAAGAACCACTCCGATGAGAAATATGCTGCTGTGGCTCATTGGTTCAGAGAGATATGAGGACATTCAATGGGTTTCAAGCCACCACTTCTCATTAAATCTTATTAACACTTACTAGGATTTCTCAGTAAGACCACCATATTCAATGTAATATTTGTCCCAAATTATCTGGTGGTCACTGAATGAGATTTATGTACATTATATCCAATAGGTTCAATGAGATTTCGAATGAGACAGTTTCTAGTAGGGAACGCTGCAGTTGCCAACACGTTTTGGGCCTCCTACACCGCTGCTGCCGCTGATTCAAAACCAAGCAGAGCCGCGGCAGCAAAAAGCTGCTTTGCTGCCATGTTCCTACTCGCATAAAGCTAGGGGACCCTGGCCTTACCTCCATGCAATCTGGTGTGTAGAGACTGCATTTCGCAGCAATGGCGAACGCACTGCTCAACGGCTCGTGGCCTGGTTGCTTCTTAGCTATCTACCGAGGACTAAATACTCAACTCTGATACCTTTTAATCGGCCGTATCGTTCCAACAGTCAGAGCTCGGTTACACTCACTGGCTTTTCTTACCAGAACTACCGCTATTTCTCTTGGACTTAGATGCCGCCGATGAGTCCACATCACTCTTTTCGTGCTTTGAAGATTTCTTTTTCATTTCGATACCCAAAACGATATTTGTGGTCGTTGGTTGTGGCATGTAGTTTCGATTATCGTCTTGACTCTCCGTGAGCTCCAGCGACCTGCGGTAACCGATGGTCCGCTGCTGATACACCGTCCCAGTATCTGGGAAGTACTGCTGCTGCTGCTGTTGGTACATTGCCTGTTGACGTGTTACTGGAATTTGTTGAGAAGGTATTGGTTGATAACCGTATCTCTGCTGGCACGACGCAATCTGAACAGAAAGAGGGGAAAGCTGTGACACTGGGAGGATTGGTTGTCCAAGTGCAGGAGATTGGGAGCCTTGTATAGATTGCTTAGGACATCCAGCGACGGTCATCTGACAACTTGTGACAGAGGGCGCCTGCCCTGTTGCGTTCGTCGTGCAAACTTGTTGTCCAATTGTAGGGGATTGGAAGCCTTGTATAGACTGCTTAGGACATCCCGCGACGACCATCTGACAACTTGTGGCAGCGGGCGCCTGCCCTGTTGCGTTAGTCGTGCAAACTTGTCCAACTATAGGGGATTGGACGCCTTGCATAGACTGCTTAGGACATCCCGCGACGGTCATCTGACAACTTGTGACAGCGGGCGCCTGCCCTGTTGCGTTCATCGTGCAAGCTTGTTGTCCAACTGCAGGGGATTGGAAGCCTTGTATAGACTGCTTAGGACATCCCGCGACGGTCATCTGACAGCTTGTGACAGTGGGCACCTGCCCTATTGCATTCATCGTGCAAACTTGCTGTGGAGGTAGCTGGCCCGTTGATGTGACACGCCGAAAATCTGTCACGTGTTGGCTTTGTAATCCTCCGGTGAGTGAGGGACGGCACTGTTCCTGATTTATTGGGATCATGACGCAAGGCTGGGATGGCGCCTGGCATGTAGTAACCGTCTGGCAAGTTGTGGCTCCTTGGCTCTGAAAACCTGTATTCAGTGATGTTCGACACTGTGGCTGCATTGGTGCATTCTGATTGACGACTGCCTGAGCTTGTGGTGCCTGGATGCATGTTGCAAGTAACGCCTGGTGTCCTCCTGTAGGTCCTTGTTGGCAAATTGCATTGGCTTGCCCCACGTATCCAAGTGACTGACGCTGGTAAACAGGTGGAGGCTGGATAACTTGCTGGCACGGAACACCGTGCTGTGCAAGGTTTGTCGGGCTCCTGTTCAGCTGAGTGTTACTTCGGCAGCATACAGAGACAGTCTGACCTGCGTTGGATCGTGAAAGGGCGGCTGCTATTTCTTGCTGCTGCGATTGGCTGGGAGTCCTTCCCATGCCAACGGCAGAGGATGTTCGCACTGGTAGATAGCTGACTCCGATTTGTTGAATCTGCGTAAACAATCAAAAACTACTTCCATGAGTTTTAATACGAGTTTCTCTTTGTTTTTCACACAGTAATCTTTTGCAAGGAACACCTCGTAAAACCAAAGCTCGACTACTTGACTGCCTTGTGTCACAAGAAAAGAAGAATACTCGTTTGGTGCTGTTATTCTGAATTATACATAGCGAAAATCCTATTCACTTTTGTTTCAGTGGGTGAGATATAACAACGACGCGTAAGGACATGCTCAATTGAGGTCAACCGACAGAGTCGTTGGTATTGCTGTTCATGTAGTCGTTGAACTTACAGGAGATACCTGCTGCTGCGCCAGCCGAGCAGGGACCGATTGGCACAAAGCATTCGCGGAGTAATATCCTGGCCCAGATTGCACCACACCTTGCACGTACGTGGTCGGAGAGGCGGGACGTGGTTTGGGTTTCTCTTGCTCCACGTTGTAGATGCACTTTTGTCGTGTAATTGTTTCGGTAGATACCACTTGAAGGGCAGATTTGCTGTCGTTGCTCCTGCCAGCATGTCGGCCACCACCTTCTTCATGAATGGTGCCATAACTTTTGGAAATATTGACGGCATATGTAGGGCCGATGATGGTCTCTCCTGCACGAATAACATCGTTGTTGCTCACGGATTTAGCTGAAGAAAACCTGCGACGTGATCCTGGGGAAATGGCAGTTCTGCTTGCAGTAGCGGTGATGGCAATGCCGCCGTCATAAGCAGCGGCTGCACAAGCTGACGCGGAGCTCTTGTTCCTTGAAGGAGACATTGCAGGTGCATCCATGGGTCCTGCTTTCATTGTAATGTTAATGGATGCGACACCATCGCTGAAGATAAAAGGTAGATGAAGGTTAGATTTACAGTATATATATAAAAGTGAAAAAAAAAAGAAAAGTTATAAAAAAAGCTGATAAAGGTGGTGCAATTGTGGTAATGAACAAAACAGATTATATTAACGAGGGCATTCGGCAGTTATCTTGCACATCATTTTACAAAGCCCTCGAAGCTGACCCTGCGGAACAGATCACTGCTAATGTTATCCGTAGCTTGAAAGATCTGAAAACCAGCAAAAAGATAGACACTACCCTGTACGAGTACTTACTCCCTACAGATCCCGTGCCAGGCAGATTTTACATGCTCCCCAAGACCCATAAACCTGGGAACCCAGGGCGCCCGATAGTTTCGTGTAACGGTACAGCTACCGAAAATATTTCCAGCTTTGTAGATTATCTTCTTAAAGATATACCCCCAAAACTTCCATCCTACATTAAAGATACAAATCACTTCCTGGAAATATTAAGTCAGTGCCAACCTTCCCCTCAAGTTTGCTGGTCACGCTAGACGTTTCTTCCCTCTATACCAACATCCCCCACGAAGATGGCATTGCTGCAGCTCAAAGGGCGTTTTTAAAATATTCGGACAACTCATACGATCCTTGTGTTCTATTCACATTCCTTAACCTTATTCTGAAAAATAACAACTTTGAATTTGATGGTAAACATTACTTGCAAGTCAGTGGCACGGCTATGGGCACTAAGATGGCACCAAATTATGCAAACATCTTTATGGGTAATCTGGAGGAGGCATTTCTGTTCCAATGCGAGAAAAAGCCGACGTTGTACAAGCGTTTTCTGGACGACATCTTTATGGTTTGGCCATATTCGGAGGACGATCTGAATATATTCATTAGCAATTTTAACCAAGCACATCCGTCTATCAAATTCACCCATTCTTACTCAGCTCTAACTGTTAACTTCCTAGATGTCCAGGTAAAGTTAACGGACGGGGTCCTAACTACGGACCTGTTCCGTAAACCTACGGACTCCCAGCAGTACCTAGCTTTCAAGAGTTGTCACCCGCGGCACACTAAACTTGCTATCCCCTACAGTCAGGCACTTCGTTATAGACGCATCTGTTCCAGCGAAAGTGATCTGGATAGAAATTCGAACCAACTCAAGCAAACATTCATCAGTCGCCAATTCCCACCCAGTTTAGTTGAGGACGCAATAAGGAAGGCCCGCAGGACAGATCGCAAAGCTCTGTTCCAAAACCGCAACCGCAAATCAGACAATGGTTCCGTCAACCTCGTTGTAACATTCAACAATAATGTTTCCAACATCAACAGTATACTTAATCGCCACCACGGTATTCTTTGTCAGTCAGAGCGCATGCGACAAATCTTCCCGGAACCGCCACGTGTGACCTACAGGCGCTCGCAAAACCTCCACGATAATCTAGTCAGCTCCAAAGTCAACCGACCAACAAGTCCGACGGCAGGCTGCCACCCGTGCAATGGCCGCCGATGTCAAATATGCAAACTAATGCGAAGTGCCCACGTGCTTAACAGCACAAATTCTAATTTCTTCGTCAAAATTCATGGTGACTTTGACTGCAATTCATCCAACGTCATTTATGCCATTCAGTGCAACGCGTGTCAAGCACAATACGTAGGTCAAACCAAAACATCTTTTCGGATCAGGTTCAATAACCACCGGTGGGACGTTAATAAAAAGCCAAATCTTCCTGTTTCTCGTCATTTCAACCAGCCTGGTCATTCAATAAATGACGTTGCCCTTTTTATTCTTCAATCAAACTTTAGCTCCGATAGAGGCCGGGAACAACGCGAGTCTTACCTCATTTACAAATTCCAATCAATCATTAACGAAGATACCGGTGTACTTTCAACAGTAAGGAATCTGGTCCTCCAGATGGGATATACTTTCCCATTTTTTCCTTTTATTTTCATTTTTTTTTCTTTTCAGCCATGGCCTCAGTACAGCTCACCCTGAGCTGGCTCCCCAAGAAAGATGACATCACCACCCGGGCTTGACCTTGCGGAATGTTCCAGAATATGACTCAGACAACTGCCACGTGGCATACTTGCCGATTGTGACGTCACCCAGGAAACCTATTTAAGCAATATGCAACCCTTGTACCTCTTTTGTCCTGACGAAGACAGTGCCACTGTCGAAACGCCCACCACTCTTTTTTTTAATCTATGTGTTAAATTGCACATTAAATAAATTATTTTTTGTTAACGTTCCTGTAATCTGTAGTCCAAGTCTTATTATTTCACTTTTATTGAACTTCGTAGCCGTCTGATATGTTAACCTATTTGTTCTATATATATATATATATATATAGAAGTTCAAAAAAAGACGCGGAAACAGATTTTAGGGAAGTTAAAAACACTAGTTTATTACATGGGGAGACGTTAAAAAGTAAAATGGGCAAGGGGTCGACGTTTCGACAGTGGCACTGTCTTCGTCAGGACAAAAGATGCGTAGCTGATTACACATTTCTTAAATAGGTTTGCTACATGACGTCATAATCGGTACGGGCACGCCACAGGCGTTTGTCAGTGAGTCAGATTCGGGAATATTCCAGAAGGTCAAGTCCGGGTGGTGATGTCATTCGCCGTAGGTCACTGTCCGCTTTGGGGAAAATTCCGGGCAGGGTGAGCGCTGCTTCAAACTTTGCTGAAAAAAAGTACAACAGAAGGGAAACGAAAAGGAGGAAAGTGTAGCTCATCTAGGCGGCCAAATTTCTTACCGTTGAAAGTGCTCCCAGATCTTCGTTAATGGTTGATTGGAATTTGTAAATGAGATAAGATTCGCGTTGTTCCCTGCACCGATCTGAGCTAAAATTTGACTGGAGAATAAAAAGTGACACGTTATTTAGTGAATGACCTGGTTGTTTGAAATGGCGAGAGACCGGGAGGTTTGGCTTTTTGGTAACGTCAGATCGGTGGTTGTTGAACCTGATTCGAAATGATGTTTTAGTCTGACCTACGTATTGTGCTTGGCACATGCCGCACTGAATGACATAAATGACGTTAGATGAATTACAGTCGAAGTCACCATTAATTTTGACGGAAAAATTGGAATTAGTACTTTTAAAAGTACTAATGTAAGTACTAATGTAAGTACTAAGTACTAAAAGTAAAAGTACTAATTCCAATTTTTCCGTCAAAATTAATGGTGACTTCGACTGTAATTCATCTAACGTCATTTATGTCATTCAGTGCGGCATGTGCCAAGCACAATACGTAGGTCAGACTAAAACATCATTTCGAATCAGGTTCAACAACCACCGATCTGACGTTACCAAAAAGCCAAACCTCCCGGTCTCTCGCCATTTCAAACAACCAGGTCATTCACTAAATAACGTGTCACTTTTTATTCTCCAGTCAAATTTTAGCTCAGATCGGTGCAGGGAACAACGCGAATCTTATCTCATTTACAAATTCCAATCAACCATTAACGAAGATCTGGGAGCACTTTCAACGGTAAGAAATTTGGCCGCCTAGATGAGCTACACTTTCCTCCTTTTCGTTTCCCTTCTGTTTTTCTTTTTTTCTTTTTTTCAGCAAAGTTTGAAGCAGCGCTCACCCTGCCCGGAATTTTCCCCAAAGCGGACAGTGACCTACGGCGAATGACATCACCACCCGGACTTGACCTTCTGGAATATTCCCGAATCTGACTCACTGACAAACGCCTGTGGCGTGCCCGTACCGATTATGACGTCATGTAGCAAACCTATTTAAGAAATGTGTAATCAGCTACGCATCTTTTGTCCTGACGAAGACAGTGCCACTGTCGAAACGTCGACCCCTTGCCCATTTTACTTTTTAACGTCTCCCCATGTAATAAACTAGTGTTTTTAACTTCCCTAAAATCTGTTTCCGCGTCTTTTTTTGAACTTCTGTAAAACTTCGTGGCCGTTTGATAATCCTTTTACCTCACCCTATATATATATATATATATATATATATATATATATATATAAGCAGGAAAAATCAGAAGACGACAAAGAGCTTACAGGAAAACACAGGATTCTTGGATGTGGAAGAAGTTACAAAACGGTAGTATCTCAACCAACTTATACCGGAAGCCTACAGATGCTCAGCAGTACTTATCGTTCTGCAGTTGCCATCCAAGACATACTAAGTTAGCCATACCTTATAGTCAGGCATTGCGCTACCGCAGAATATGCACTAACGATGCCGAACTAGACAACCATCTCCAACGACTAGAACAAACCTTCATTGATCGTGAATACCCGGACAAACTTGTGAAAGACGCTATAGCCAGGGCAAGATCCACAGATCGCCAACAATTGCTCCAAAGATCTCCTCGAACCAATGGAAACTCTGCAGTAAATCTCACTGTCACATTCAATGGCAGCGTTCCTAACATTAGCCGGATACTCAACCGCCACTACACAATTCTTTCACAATCTGATCGGATGAAGGAAATATTCTCACAGCCACCGCGCGTAAGTTATCGCCGGGCGCGGAACAACCAAGACAGACTAGTAAATGCCAAAATTAACAAACTTCCAGAAAATAACATTGGCTGCCACCCTTGTAATGCAAGTAGATGCCAAATTTGTAAATCAATTCAAGCCGCTAACTCTGCAGAAAGTACCAATTCTAATTATCGGGTCAACATTAATGCCGACTTTAACTGTAATTCTTCCAATGTTGTCTATCTTCTTCAATGCAATGAATGCAACGCCCAATATATCGGACAGACAGCTACGTCATTTAGAACGCGATTCAATAACCACAAATCTGACGTCGCGAAGAAACCTAATCTGCCAGTGTCGCGCCATTTCAGTAAACCAGGACACTCAATCACCAATATATCTATTTTCATCCTGCAGTCAGGCTTTCCTTCCCAACGGCTCAGGGAACAGCGCGAATCTTATCTCATTCATAAATTCCAGTGACAGATAAACGAAGATCCAGGAATCCTTTCTACTATTCGCAACCTGCATTCCTAATCCAGCACAATACATACGCTCTTTTGTCTCTCTTTTTCAGGCTCACTGGTATTTCCTCAAGGTCCTGCTGCACAGACCCGGCCATTCCCCTTTCACTTAGTCACCAACCTGTGTTAGTCATGACAAAAGCGTATGCGGTGATCTCTTTCCCTTGTACATAACCCTCTCCCATATATAAAGCTTGTTCTTGTCACCAAACCCCAGCCCCCTCGAAGGCAGCGCTGACTGCCGAAACGTCGTCCCCTATCCCTATATGTGTTAATAAACTCCCCTTTGTGTTTTCCTGTAAGCTCTTTGTCGTCTTCTGATTTTTCCTGCTTATTTCATTCTCGTGGTCAACGGCCCTCCTAAGCTTCTAATCTATATATATATATGTATATAGGGTGTCTCAGTTAAATCGCCGCGCTAACTAATTCGCGAACGGGTGCACCTATCGAATAACTTTCTTCTTCACACGTATCTGTTCGATACCATCTGCACGCTGCGCACCGTGTGAATGAGTGGGAGGCGCTCATTATTTAAATAAAAATTCTAATGAGTTTCGTGAAAAACAACTTCTAATGCAGGGCGCCGTCGACATTAAAATGGGTGCTGCCCCTTTCGGGACCTTCAGTGCACACATTTTCGATAAAAATCTGCCACGAAGCGGGCCATTTCTTGCTGTAATTAATTGGTTTCGGTTTACATCTTTTTGTCGCGGTTGATCACGGTGAAGCACAAAAGGACGCTCTTCCACTCCCTTATCCACGAATGAATTACGTGTTCTTGAGCTTACTTGGCAACGGGGAGTGTTGAAGAAAAGTTACAGCGTCATACAGGCTTCGCTAGTCCCCCACCCCGCGTATCTGACTGATATGCGCCATTTCTGTTATGATCGCACGGACGAAACACAGTTTATCGCATAGTACCTTAATATCTCAGCACTCGCGCCCAAACTCTTTCTTCGCAGTCCCTATTGCGAACTAAGCTCAAGAACACGGAATTCATTGGTGGATAAGGCAGTGGAAGAGCGTCCTTTTGCGCTTCACCGCGACCAGCCGCGACAACAATATGTAAACCGAACTCAATTAATTACTGCAACAAATGATCCGCTTGCGTAGCACAATTTTAACGAAAAGGTGTCCACTGAAAATCCCAAAAGGTATAGTACACACTGTAATGCCGACGGCAACCTGATTTAGACGTTATGTTTTTCACGAAACTCATTGGAATTTTTATTTAAATAATGAGCACCTCCCACTCATTCACACGGTGCGCAGCTGGTATCGTACAGATACTTGTAAAAAAAAGTTATTCGATTGGTGCACCCGTTCGCGAATTATTTAGTTGGGATTTAACCAACACTCGAAACTCAACACTCCTACTTACAATGAGCAAAGCTTTAAAAGGCGAGTGAGCAGGTGTATCGACGTGAACGGTATCCTTTCCTTAAGCATTGGCGGCAGGGGCAGATACAAAACGCAACCGGACATGACTACGTAAAGCCTTGTCATGTCGGGCAGTGTATCTCTCCCTGTCACTCCTCATGCTCAAGGGAACGATTCCGTCCACGGACGTCGACTACATACCATGAAAAGGATAACGCGAATGATTGAACAGCCAACCAGGTTTAGTGAAAAGCTGAAGGCAGGAATTGCTCTCTGAACGAAGAACAAGCAAAGTTTAGATTTGTTTCCTTTAAGACAATGTTTCCATCATCATAAAATTTCAACAATGCTGACCGATGGGACGTTCAAACTCGCACAGCCATGACTCGACTCCGTCCGATTGCCACTTGGCATCAAGCAGCGACGGAACTTCTAGGACGTAAAAATTCAACAACGACGAAATCGTCAACACCGTGTACTGCTGCGGTTTGAGAAGCTAACGACAAGTTTCTTAAGATTGGAATCTAGAAGAGGGTCCTAGAACGACAGAACGGGTACAGTGTGGTCATAGGTGACTGCAGTATAAATATAGTAGAGTAAAGGTACAAATCAAACTTACAACTGTGTTTCTCTATTCTCAATGTGCCCTCGTTCCCAACCAACGCACCACCCATGGGAGTGTTCGGTACGCCTTTCTCTATAAGCCCCGGCTACATATCAGCCGTCAACCGAACCAAATTTCAATTATATTTACTTACAGATTGCGTAGCTCCACGCCCTGTGAAGAAAAAAGACAATAGGAAAAACTTAGAAACGGAAAAGAGCACAGAAAATCAAAATGCACGGAACTATAGTGGTCTGAGCGGGCAGGAAGAGTGACGGGAAACAATCGGCAGCAGGGAGACACCAACTTACACCATCAATTTTTCAGTGCGTCTGACTAATTTGGTCCTGTAATAGGCGTCCAATGATATACGACGACAACGATCTCTCAGAAGCATGTGATTTAGCCACTAAACCTTTTAATATTCTAAAATTAGCTCCTTCGTTGTGTACGTACACAGAACGTGGCTAACGAGCCATTATTGTCAACAAATGCCCTAACAGAGCCTGTCAGAAAATGACTTTTTTTTCCCTCTTGCAGTATGGCGTGGTGGACACGCTCACATGAGATATGAGGTACACTTCCTGCTCCCAGACAGAGAGGACTTCTATTTGTTGTCTTCTGTAAGAACTATTATAGGTAGTCTTCGGGATCCAGCGCGCTGCATACCATTGATCGGTCGGTTTCTGCGAGGTGGAGCGACAAGGAGCCGGTCGGAGCGAGACCAGAAAGCGCTTTCGGGAATTGGAGAAGGAAAACGCTACGATACAGATGACGCATCTTTCGTCAAAAATGGGAGAGAGAGGCGTAATTTTGGATGATCTTGACTTACATCTTGACATCGGAGGTTTGGCAGTTTATCTTCTATTTTTGACGAGAGGTGGAGCCACATGTATCGTAGTGCTCTCTTTCTCCGGTTCCCGAAAGCACTTTCTGGCCTGGTTCTGACCATTTCCTTACCGAACCGCATTGCAGCGACCGATCGATCGACTGTGTGCATCGCGGCGGTTAAGCTCCCTATTGGCATGGCTCCGACCGGTTCCTTGCCACTCCACTACACAGCGATCAACCGTATGATGCGCGCCGGTTCACGACAGCATCCTAAGTCTTGATGTCTTAATGAATCGTCACTCAAACGGCTCGCGAACAGTTTTGACAGTGCCCAACCAGAGGACTCCATTCTGTGTCACGCGCTCTTCATATTCTCCCTCTACGATACCGTTCGCGGAAAGTTTGGTTGGAAACGATTCACTAAACCTAATTAGATTGCGATTCCCTACAAATCTTCCATCACGCGAGTGAGTTGATTTTTAGCACGCTCTGGATGAAATACTGTTCACAGTCGGATTCCTTGCATGATTGAATTGGTCGTGTACCATTCTCCTAACAATGCCTTCCGACCAACGGTAGGATCGCATCTGTTCCATTCACGCAATCCCATGACAGTTATTAGTCCAGGTTATTCCGTAGTCCAAAATCTAGCGAAAACGTGCTAAAAGGTGTACTACTGACGGGGAAGTTACAATATGCGCAATTTCAGAGAAAGGTCACAGGCATTTTTGTTTAAAAAACGTGCATAATGCACAAGTTCCGAAGTGTAACCACGAAGCCAAGCCTGTTCAGTAGTCTGTTAGTATTAGTGCATCGTACGCTATAGCCTTTAGGTACGTAAGGGATAGCCTAGTGATCCTGCGCAGTACGCGAAGCTTTTGTTATGCGCGCGCACCGATGCTGTCTTTTACGTACGCAAAGGCGAAAGCCTATGATGCACTAAAGCTCTCTAATTCGAGAAAGTTAGGCGTACATACGTCGTTTGCCATTGCTAATTCAGGTCGGCCGTCGCTTGACCGTTGTTTCTGTTTCTTGTCTTTCTTGCTTTCGTCCTCGTTAACTGGAGGTTTATTCGGGGATGCCGTTGCGTGCGCCGTGTGCTTCTTGTCCTTCTGGCTTTCCTCCTCGTTAAGTGGTGGCTTATCCGGGGATGACATCGCGTGCGGTAATCCTCCGAAGGACCTGCTCAATAAACATGTGTTGTAGCCCACCGTAAAGAAGAAAAAAATGCCGAGACTTCCACAGAGGGCACCCCTTTTTGGGGGCACATCACGATACTGTGTTGAGTCCACTAGGCCGGAAACCGACGTACGGAGATACGAAATCCGAGACTCCACCCAGACGGAGGTAGGTCGTAGGAAATAACGAAGAGTGAAAACAAGGAAATCTGATCCTTTGTGGTGGTGGTGCTGGTGAAAGGGCTCGCCATTGTCGGCTTCACAGAGGTGGACAATCATTTGTAAAGTACACCACTTATCAATATGGTGTCACGGTGTCACCAGGAATCTATCAGACGTAGCCTGTGCGTAAACGTGGAAACGTTGCGAACTTTGAAATGTAGAAATTGAAAATAGAAATTGAAAATGAAAAGAACATAGGGAGGCAGTGAAACGGTCTGCTATAAAGCTCACTCATGTGATCTCTTGCAACAACTGCATAGCTGAAAATGTAGTGTACGCTTTCCACCTGAATCGCACCTCTGTGACAACGAAACACGGAATCAGTGATGTACTCTAGCCTTCGTGTTAACTTGAATCAGGGCACCCAACGACGTGAAGATAAACGTGACACAATGGAAACAATGAAGTTTGCGCGAGGGAAAATGCTTGTAACGGACCAAGGACCGAGGATGGGGCGATATAACTGTTGCGCCTTACCTCGACTGCAGTGACTGCCTTGAGGTCTCTCTGGCAGGAGCTGCCGGCACGCCCTAGAATTTTGTGAACCGTCGTCCGAAGATCAGAACGATCGGCCTTCCGTGATCTCGATAACGTGCACAGCGGAGAGCGTGGCCATACTTCGTCAACTTTCTCGCTTTATCTATTCAGTGACGGACAACCAAATAGAACGACAAATACAGTATTGAGATAGTTTATAGTATGGTATCCTTGGACATCGAGACCGTCGGTATACCCGTACATGTAGATACCAAAAATATTTATTATCTTAAGATAATAAATATTTTTGAAAAATCCTACAGGAATTCTCACAAGAAACATCGCTCAGAATCGTAAGAGAAATCCTATGGGATTATTGCCCAAATTCTAACAGGTTTTCTCATAGACATTCTTATAGCTTGTTTCTCACAGGACGCTGTCCAAATGTTCTTATAAGACTTGCAGGAGACAGTAAAGAAATGATGTTCTACACCAAGTGATAATCTGTGTCACCTGTTCACTCTTTATTTAAATCCTTAAAAAAATCGCGTGTGCGGAACAAACGAACTCAGCCTTGTAGCCCTCGGAGGATCTGAGGGCTTCTCATTAAAATATCGTTGATATGCATCTGAAAAGAAAGCAAGAACGTACGTCATAATGTCAATTGTGACATTACGATGTTACATATGCTCTTGTTTGGAAAAGCAGGCAAAGCATATGTGTGTGCAGAAATTGGATGAAGGAGCACAGATTTTAGAATACAGGCATGGTGCAATAAAAATCATGATCTAGACCAGAACGCCGCAATTGTGATACACACGCTCACTTCAGCCGGAGTATTAATTTATACTCGCATGTAATGGTGACTACTGTGCGGGATAAGCTGTTTTAGTGATGATAAGGCATATCGCTGTGAAGAGATCATTATTGCGAGTCATATAGCATTCCAATAGGAGAACAACAAGCGCTGCTTTAATTTTCTTGCTCTTTTTATGGACCTAACACATTCTGCAGACTTTTTGCACCTTCCGTAGTCTGCACCTTCTGTTCCAAATGTAAGACCGCAAATACGTCTACATGGTGTTTATGCGGTCTTACGTTTGGTACAGAATGTGCAGAATACAGAAGGTGCCGAAGGCAGAATGTATGAAGTCCCTTAAAAGAGCATAAAATCGTCTACAAATAAAGATGCATAGTAGTCATGCATTTTGGCTCGCTATACAAACGCGATTGTCTAAGAGTATAAAGCACAACTTGACTTGCCCAGCAAGAAAGTTGTAAAAAAAGATGCAATACCAATATACAATCAAGCAAGACCTAAACAAATACAGCATGAATTCATAAAAATCATGCACAGCACATACATGGCAAGACAAGAAATGTCATTCTGTATAATGTGTAAGTGTTTGTCGTACACTCCTCATCTCCCACCCATACCAAAAAATGAAGAGCCGAGGAGGATACTACAACTAGTGAACAGATACGATATTTGATGGTTTGCTGAGGGGAGATTTTCTCTAGCGGGAGATCAACAATATTCTAAATACACAATTTTGGAAGCTTCAGTACTGTACTTCAGACATTAGCGTACCTTTACCGTTACTTTATACACCTCAATCATTTTAAAATTCAGGACGTTAGACCGAGCACCTCACGCAAACAGTACATGAAACTGACTACAGTTCACGCGATGCATGGACGGATTCGGCGGCCAGTCGAAACAATGGGAGGAACTGGCCTTCTGAAACAAATTTTTGCACTCCAAAACAAGAGGGATGGGTATATTTTCTTCCAGGGAAGGGTAACGGGCGTATTTTCGTTACCGTTTCCATTTTCGTTACTGCTATAGTTTCGTTTCCGTTACGTTTCTGTTATTGTTTCCGGTAATGGAAAGGCTGTTACAGAGCTGCGAGAGGACAGCCTGTCAGGCTCTGTCAAGCACTCTGTTTTGACCAAGGGCTGCTTTGGTGTCACGCGTACACACCACACAACTAATTTTACGAAACTGGATGCGCACATCTTGCAAGATTTTATTTTTTAAATTTATGAACATGTCTTCAGTCACTCTGAGTCCAGCAACTGGTAACCTTCATCACTGGTATTTGCGTAACCTTCATCCAACGTCGCATTCATAAGCGGGCGCTCTCAGTAGTAAATAATAGTGGCATAGCCACGGTGAAATGAAAAAAAAAAGTAAAAAAGAAATAACTAAAAATCGTAGGCTGTCATCCTTGTGCTATGGTGGAGTATAGTCAGGCGTTGATGCCATGGAGTTATGAGGACTGTGACGAGGTAAGCGAGGGATGCACCCTCGAGATCCAATATTGCGCTTTGTTTCCATGCTAACGTGTAGTATTTTGAGCGTTACAGGGAATGGAGTTATCAAAATACATAAATAAAACGAAACGTCACGCAAATGACATCGCACAACAGGAAAAGCCATTACCCGAATTCAATACCGGACGATAATTTTCGTTTCCGTTTCTGTTTCCGGTAATGGAGGACCGTGGTATGCGTTTCCATTATCGTTACCATGTCCAATTTCGGTAATATACCGTTTCTGTTTCCGTTACCATTACCGTTACCCTTCCCTGTTTTCTTCCAGTCGTAATTGCATGCACTGGCATTGCATAATTTCTACGACGTTGCACTCTCATTGGTCGTGTGCCCAGTGTTGTGTGAATTATCTCACACTATGGGCTCTATGGGGAGCTGTTGGAGCCTGGTGCTGTGAGAAAGTCTTTGAGAAAGAGTTCTCCTACAGATCTTGAGAGAAATTGTGAAGTTATCTTAGAAGCAGTGAGAGATCTTACAGAGCTCTGCATCTTTTCTCACAAAAAACATCCTTGAAATTTCTCTTAGGATGCACCATCAGAAATTTGTTTAAAGGATTTTGTGTGAGAAAATATGTTCTCTGTAAGAATGTCTGTAGGAATCCACATCCTCTGTGAGAATTCCTAAAAGAAAGCTCTAATCTTGTAAGAAAGTTTGCTGGATTTTTCAATAGGGTTATTTTTAGTGCACTAATTCACCCTGAATGCCATGTGTTTGCCATCACAAACATGCCATCATGTTTGTGACTTGCGGCTCGTTGTTGAGTAATATGTGTGTGACAGACCACTTAGAAGAAGTTCACTTGACATATAGGAACAAACAACTAAAGAGAGAGAGAAAGAACGAGTGCAGTACTATTGCTAAGTGCTTGTGTACCTCTACCTTTAACGGTTTACTTTGTACGTTGGAGCCTTGCTTGCAATTTATCAAGGACAAACTACCACAGTCTTACCGAATTGTTCCTGGATAGTGCATGACGTAAGGCGTCGCCAGTACCTGGTCAACACCGACTATATACGCGTAGACGGCACGCTGTTGTTTAACAGCATAGATGTGCAATAACTACTTTTTAGTAGTTTAACTGTAAGTAATAACTACTGCGTCAAATTGTAGTTACTCGTGTAGTAACTACTTAAACTACATCACAGCTGCGCTAGTGAAGGCTGTTTTGCAACTACTAGGATGTAGTTGTTCAAGTAGTCTGATATTTTGTGCGCGTCGTTATGTCTATGATCCCTGAGGCGTAGAAATACCAGGTGGGTGCATGAGGGGCGACAGTGACAGTGAACTCCCACACTCGAAACAATCATAGCGCAGCACGCGCCGCTCCCTACAATACTAATGCAGTGGTATATGATGCAATGATACAGTCATGGCCTCCAATCTGGCGCCGGAGGGGGCGTAAGCTTTTTTAATGTGCTGTGCGTGTCGATCGTTATGTACTTGGGTTAACACAAAAGGCATACTTTGTGTTCATGTGCCGCAGCATTTCAATACGCAAACTTGACAACGAATGTCTTCATTCCGCGTATAACCGGTCTATCTCAACCTGTTTGACCAATGTTCCGACAGCTGACGGTCCTGTTGCAACACTAGATACTGTCCTGAGTCCCCGTCGAAATCTCTTCTCGCCGCCATGCGCTTCGCGCTCTTGTGCCAGCCAAAGCGTGCGTCTCTGTGCACCTGCGTTGAGCATTGCAGCGCGATATGCAATTATCTTCCTAAATGATAATGCTTAACGATCTTTTGCTGCCTGCGTCAGATGCACAGTGCTGATATTTTGTGCATACGTTTGATGCGCAAGATGAAAAAAAAAATATCAGACTTGTCGCTAGTAAGCACAAAGAAAGAAGGCCCTGGAGCACACGGAAGGCTAAGTGAAAAATATGAAGTATAGTTCTAGCCCGCTGTAACCTAAATAGAAAAGGCGTTGATGCAGGCTAGCTGATGGATAAAGTCCATGATAGGCAAGCCTGAGCGATGGCCAAGACACGCAAACAACACATGTTATCCCCACAACATCGTTTGTCCTCTGTGCAAAAAATGTTGTATATAGATTTCCTTTAGCTTGTGGCGGCTTTATATACAAGGTCAAACGTCTCAATGCGTTAACAAAAGGTTGGCCTAGCATAAAAACAGCCCAGATTGAAATTTGTCGGACCATCTAAGACTGTAATAATTTTCAACCCCTTTGGTCCCAGACGGCGGTGTTGGCGTGGGATGAAAGATGGAAGTCACTGAAAAGGTTAGCCAGCTGTAGGACTCGGACCCACATCTTCTGGATTCTGGATATGTTTTTGTCCTTTTTATGTTGTTCCAGGCTCAGAACATCAGTTCTTTCATGTTCTGGCGTGGGAACCGAGCAGGCGAAAACGTCTGTTGAGAGAAATATTGGCCATACAGAATGTAAGCAATTGTATTAGTGCGCCTTCTGTTGGTATCCATCGGGCCTTCAGACGCCTCCTGTGACCTCCTTTCAACTTACTTTGTCCTCAATTCCCCACTTCCCTCTCTCTGTCTCCCACGCACCGTCTACGTGTTCTTGAAGTTTGTTATTATCGATTAAACGTCTTGTTGGTTTTGAGCCTTCGTGTTGCCTTGGTTACGTGTCTTGTCCATCGCTCATGCTTGCCTATCATGAGTGCTGTAATCCACTGCAAATGTACTTAAGTTGTGTAGTTAACTGCAAAAAATACGTAGTGGTAAATACCATTTTTGCAAGTAGTTTCTACCTACTTTTTAACTACCATCCAGTAGTTTAACTACTGCACATCCCCCAGTACTAGCTACTTGCAAGGCTATGCAGTTTGCGTGTCCTCCATCCTGCACGATGTCATCGTCTGCGGTGTGGAGACTCGTCGTATAGAGGCCGAAGAATGTCACTGTTTGTGTAAATGTAAGTTAGTCTGTCATATGCTGATACTGAACTTTTATCGCGTGGTAGAATATGTTGCAGTATCTCAGAGACTGCAATCTAGGAATATTACACATAGCATATTCGTCTAACTAGCGGCTAAGACGGCAGTCCTAGCTGTAGGGAAAAAAAAAGAAGAAATAAATGTGCAAGTTCTTATTCTGCGCACCGGTGGTGGTGGGGGCCACACATATAGAGCGCTTGAGAATATGTTATTCACGTGATAATATGACAATGTAGACGAGCTGGGAGGAGAACTCTATATTGAAAGAGCCTGAGCCTGTGCACAGACGCTGACTACTTCACTGTTATTCGGGTAAGGTGTTCGCAAACAATGTCTGGGAGTAATTCGTGTTGAAGTGCCCTACATGTCTACGACAGTGCCACGTAGTTCAAGTGGCTACGAGTGCATACGGAATCGAGTCCAAGTGGCTACGTCAATATGCTGTTCTACATTCTCTCTCTTCTCTCCCACTTGGGCGATGAAGGAAAAAAATATACACGGTCCAGTCCGGTAATCCAGGAAATGACCGATCCCTCTGTGGAATCAAACTTTAGTAATCACAAGCTTTCGTGCAGAACCTGCACTCCATCAGGTGCTGCCCATAAATAACGTTCAGAGCACAAACGGGCTATTGTAGTCTCACAAATGTCTACTTTAGCGCCTCTTTTTACGGTAATGTCTACCCCACCCCACCCGACCCACATGCGACGACACACTTGACAGTGCCCCAAGCACAAGCTTTATTTCCTCCTCGCTGTGTCCCCAAAACAAAGACAACACCGCACATCGTCTTCGGTTTCCGCCACCCTCTTTGCGCCTCTGAATGACTGTTTTCTGGTGACAAGTTGTCCCAAAGTTTGCGAGTGAAGGTTGGTAACATCGAAGCCTTTTTACTTTCGTTGAGGTCTTCTTTTGATATATTTGCCTTCACCCAAACATGGATTGCAGCCCATGAAACCCCTATGTATATTCCTGGCTACTTTCCTGTAGTCGTAGGGAGGATGGCTAGGCGAGGTGGAGGCGTGTCAGTTTACATGAAACACCAATATGATATTGGTGTTTGAGGTAAACTGACACGCCTCCACCTCGCATCCGGAAAGTAGCCAGGAATATACATAGGGGTTTCATGTGCTGCAATTCATGATTGTGTGATTAGGGCAATAAGCAAACCACAGATGAGAACAACCACGCTTTCTACGTCGTCGTGGACATTTGTGAGATCGTTGTTTACTACGGCCCTGGACAACGATCTTACAAATGTCCACGACGACAATTAGGGCAATAAGCAAACCACATATGAGAAGAACCAAGCTTGCTATGTCGTCGTGGACATTTGTAAGATCGTTGCCTAGTACGGTACTGGACAACGATCTTACAAATGTCCACGACCACAGTTAGGGCAATAAGCAAACCACATATGAGAAGAACCAAGCTTGCTATGTCGTCGTGGACATTTGTAAGATCGTTGTCTGGTACGGTACTGGACAACGATTTTACAAATGTCCACGACAACAGTTAGAGCAATAAGCAAACCACAGATGAGAAGAACCAAGCTTGCTATGTTGTCGTGGACATTTGTAAGATCGTTGTCCAGTACCGTACTAGACAACGATCTTACAAATGTCCACGACCACAGTTAGGGCAATAAGCAAGCCACAGATGAGAAGAACCAAGCTTGCTATGTCGTCGTGGACATTTGTAAGATCATTGTCTAGTACGGTACTGGACAACGATCTTACAAATGTCCACGACCACAGTTAGGGCAATAAGCAAACCACAGATGAGAAGAACCAAGCTTGCTATGTCGTCGTGGACATTTGTAAGATCATTGTCTAGTACGGTACTGGACAACGATCTTACAAATGTCCACGACCACGGTTAGGGCTATAAGCAAACCACAGATGAGAAGAACCAAGCTTGCTATGTCGTCGTGGACATTTGTAAGATCATTGTCTAGTACGGTACTGGACAACGATCTTACAAATGTCCACGACCACAGTTAGGGCAATAAGCAAACCACAGATGAGAAGAACCAAGCTTGCTATGTCGTCGTGGACATTTGTAAGATCGTTGTCTAGTACGGTACTGGACAACGATTTTACAAATGTCCCCGACCACAGTTAGGGCAATAAACAAACCACAGATGAGAAGAACCAAGCTTGCTATGTCGTCGTGGACATTTGTAAGATCGTTGTCTGGTACGGTACTGGACAACGATCTTACAAATGTCCACGACCACAGTTAGGGCAATAAGCAAACCACAGATGAGAAGAACCAAGCTTGCTATGTCGTCGTGGACATTTGTAAGATCGCTGTCCAATACAGACTGGACAACGACCTTAAGACTTGACAACGATATGTAAGATCGATGTCCAGTCTGTACTGGACAGCGATCTTACAAATGCCCACGACGACATAGAAAGCTTGGTTCTTCTCATCTGTGGTTTGCTTATTGCATAATTTACGGACTTCCTTGTGGGAACATAAATTGGTTTTACTTGAAATGCTAAATGCTTGAAATGACGCAGGCTAACAACAAAAATATATCCCTCGTTGTCATAAGCGCCATAGATATCAACTGTTTATCAACTGACACATCAATAATGTGGTACTTACGAGTAGTGTTGAAGTCAAACCGGGATTTTCATTTTCAAAAAGTAAAATGAACTACAGGCGAGAAATTATTCATGCATTCATCATTCTCCGAACCCACGATGAGTCAACGCGCCTCATCTCTGGGGTAGGATAACACAAGCGATTGGAAGGACTGCACACCTAAAGCAATAAATGCGCCAATGTACTTTAATCAGGTGTTACCATGATGTGTAGTACCCATGATGTTCACACTGAACAGACGAACAAAAATAATTTCTTCACCAGAATCTCGGCTATAGGTAGCAGTGGCCGCCACCACCCGTTGTGTATGCCTTATCGGGACTTGTACAGTGAAGCCACATCTCCCATGGTTTGCGCCCAGAAAGCGTTCCACAGCAAACAATGAGGTGCCACTCGTTTTCAGGCATTTCTTTAGCACATTCCTCAAGAGAATGCAGGCGACTTCCTCCCCACTTCTTGACATGAACAAGTCTTCAGTCTCCGAAACACGCTAGTTTCTTAAAAGCTGATAGAATTGATGAGCGAACCCTACGGAGTTTACGTAGTTTAGGAGTTAGGTTCCGTAGTGGGTATTAGTGATTCCTACGTACTTTACGTGACCTGTGTATCTACGAGGGGTGTTCAAGTCAAACCGGGACTTTTCATTTTTCGCAAAAGTAAAATAAACTAACAGGCGAGAAATTAATTTTATTTTTCAGCGTAATCTCCAGCTGCACTAACGCACTTGTCCCAACGTTTCATGATGGCTTCGATGCCAGCAACGTAGAAATCCTTACCGGCGCGTAGCAGCCGTGATCGGACCGCATTCTTGACCTCGTCGCCGCAGCTGAAGTGGCGGCCCCCAAGGAACGCCTTCAGTGGCCCGAAGAGATGGAAATCGCTGGGGGCGAGGTCTGGACTGTAAAGGGGATGTGGCAGCAACTCCCAGCCAAGTTCCTGTAAGGTGCGTGTCGTGAGATGCGCGGTATGCGGGCGTGCATTGTCCTGTAGGAGGAGGACTCCTTTGGTAAGGAGGCCCGGCCGCTTTTGCTTCAGCGCCTTATGCACGTCCCTCAGAACCTGGCAGCAATATGCACTATTGATGGTGGTACCACTGGGCGAAAATCAACATGAACAACGCCAGCCTTGTCCCAGAAAACCCTGACCATGACCTTACCCGCAGACGGCATGCTTCGGAACTTCTTGGGAGCTGGCGAGCCCGGATGCTTCCACTGTTTTGATGTGCTTTTAGATTAAGGAGTGAAATGGTGCACCCACGTTTCATCGCACGTGATGATCCGATCAAGGAACGGCTGTCCTTTAGTGTCGAAACGGTACCTTAAGTAAAAACCTTAACGTAAAAAGTTCTTAGGATATTCCCAGTCTTCTCTGCCGGTCAAACACGGAGAGCTGCCTCGGGACACAACGGGCACTAACTTTCCGAAACTGGAGGTGTTCATGAATGATAGTGTTCAACGTTCCCACAGAAAGGTCCGTCTTTCGAGGCAGTTCGAGACATGTTATCTGTCGGTCCTTGACGATCAGGCGCTCCACAAGTTGGATGTTCTCAGGAACTCTGACACTGGACTCTGAGCCGGGATCGTCCTGCACTGATGTACGGCCGTCTCGGAACCGTTTGCACCACTCAAACGCTTTGCTGCGGCTAAGTGTACCGTGGCCATACTGAGCCTGAAGTCTTTTATGAATTTCAGATGACTTTACGCCTTCATTCACGAGAAACTTCAATGCAATTCGCTGTTGGATGTGCGCGCTCACCTCGTTGTCGGCCATCTTGTCCAGCACGTGTCTTCTGTTTTGCACAAACTTTGGACCACCACGTGGTGAACGCGGAGCCTTGTCGCGCGCGAAAATGGCGAAAAAGAAGTAGCGCGAGCCATTTGTACACTCAGGAGACAGAAAGTCCCGATTTGACTAGATCACCCGTCGTATATAAATCATTTCGGTACAGTAATCTGATTGCCGTCCTCACTTGACCAGAATCAAACATTTCTCGATCCTTGCATGACTAATAGTAGCCATGTTTAGTACTCTGGTGTATTTTCTGCATTCATCAGTGATCACCTGAGGGTTTTTTGTACCTTGTGTTCAAGGAGAACGTCAGCACTTGAATTAGCTCCTTCGCTCCAAAACAAATAAGGGTCATGAACGAGGAATTATTTAATACTTTTATATGCATTTTTATTCGGAGGGGAATCCAAACTTTCCCTATGGCTTATTGCACGCGTATATTTCTGAATCTCACAACATATCCTTCCCAGTCTTAACGACACAACCTGGTAATAAAAGAATACACAAGCCTTGGGTAACCCATACGCTTCCCAAAGAAATAAAAAATATAAATATACTTTTTCAACGGTTTCTGAAGGCAGGAAATAACGACGACCTTCGTGAATTTAAGCGCTCCCGTAGCGAGGCAGCAAGAAAAAAAATGCAAGGATATTTTACTACGCTACTAAACTGTGACCATGGAAACGCTTCGAAGATGGTGCTTATTACGAGAACTGGCTGTGTCATCGACCACGCCAGAGGCGCCTAAGGAACTTACCATAAACTCAGAAACATGCGGAGTGCAAGCACTAGCAAACATTGTTAACGACAATTTAGTATAAACAGGTGCATTTGACATAGTTTGGGCCACGGTAGGAAACAAATTTTGGTGACTACCTAAAATCCCCTAAAAATAACTCTCTGTTTTTATATCCAAGGTTTTTCGCGGAAGTGGAGAAAGTGATTTTATCACTAAGAGCTATGAATCTTTGGAACAGATGGTTTTAAGGTAAAGTTAGTAAAACATGTAGGAACTTTACGCATTAACACTTTGTGTCACCTAGTGAACTTTATACTTTCTACAGGTGTTAAGCTAGATGAGCTAAAAACTGCCAAAGTAGCTATACTATATGTAAGAGCGATGAAAAAATGATATAAATAACTATAGGTCGATCTCAGTTCTCCCATCGAGAAAATTATTAATAGGAGGTTAATGTCCTTTTTTTTCAAGCAAGCGGTGTAATAACTAAATATTAACTCGATTTTTACATAGGGAAATCGACGAAAGCAGTCTTACTTGCAGTCAAAGATAAAATTATTGAAAATATTTAAAACCATATCTATACACAATAGGGTTAGCCGTCGACAGCATTCAACACGACACTGTTTTTAAAGGACAACGGAAACGAAATTTGTCCATTGCAAAACAGGGTCCGAACAAGGTGTAAATATTACGTAGAATTATGGTGTCACTAGTATTTTGCGAGTACTCTGTACGGATGGGCATATTTGTGACAATTACGAGCGCACTGGGCCGCCCACCCGACACGATCGGCCATGGAGCGCGCCCGCTGCCGCAAAGCATTGCGGGAAAATCTGAGCAGCGCGTGTCGTCAAATGTCTCTCGAGCTCCATGTGCGGCTGCCCGGTGAACGGGATAAACACGGCGAATTCCGAATAACGCCTGAAGATGTTCGATTCGGAGATCTCGTGGAAGTCTGAAGGCGATATATCCTATGAGAGATGGGTTCGTACCTATGCTTCTTCGTCTCCGTTTTCTCCCCGTAGCGGAATCAGACGTACGCCGAAACGCCAAGTGCAGGTAAAGATTTGTGCCTTCCGTTTTCGTGAAAATACAGAAGGGGCCGCTCCTACTTTCAGCCTGATGTACTTCGTTGACAAGCCAAGGCTAATGAGCACCTCTGGATTTGTTTTGAACTATTTGTCAACAATATGTCTGCGCACTACATGTCTTGTTTCACCTGTCGGCAAGTAGGCATAGACGGATTCGCGGCGTGAATAATATTCCTGTCTTTCGGAAACAATTGAAATATGACAGTCATCAAAAAAGTCAGACATCGGCGGAATTTGAACTTCGCATCTCTCGACTGCCAGTCGAGCGCCAATGGCCAATACGGCCACGGAAGCAAGAACAGACTAGTAGAGCGTGTTTGTTCTGAAACATATCCTGGCCGAACGCAAGGTAAGACAGCCAGCAATGTAAGCTGCAAGACTCTCACTCCTAGAGAGAATAAGATCACCTTCCTTCGGATGGATTTTGGGGGCCAGCCTCGGCAGTGCTGTCTTTGTAATATACGTACAGTTGATGTTTGACGCTATGTTTGTGCTGTCTATCCGTGTGTCGTTCGTGCAAGGTACACTACGTCCTCGCGTTGCTGAAAGGAAGTCGGCAACATGCTGTAGCACAGCCAGGAAAGACTTCACAAGCATGTACAATTTTTCTTGTCGCGAAAATCAAGCTCCGATCGCAAAACAACCACGAAATGAAAGTCAGGAACTCCAGCAGGAGAGACAACGTGCGTCACTTCCGTGGTCTGCTACGGCGGCGCAGCGACGCGCACCAGGGGCTCAGAGTGCTCCGCGGCCGAATTTTATATCGCGATTGTGGCGGCATTTCAACTAATATACGTAAATCTAAGTCGAACACCGGATTGTTTTGGTACACATCGTAATATGAGCCAAACAGCTTTGCATCTTATTTTCGCTTCCGTCGTCCTTTAAGCAAACTTTATTCATATGACGTCCGAGGGGTGGCCTACGAATTATTTTGTATCTACCTGAGTGCTAGATATCACTACGTTTTGCATGGTTTTAACTCTACAACACAGCTTAAAAAATATGGTGTTCCACTGGGTTCAATTTTAGGACCTACCTTTTTATTGCATATATTAATGATATCATCTCAGTCGCTCAAACTGTGCTGACTAGCTAGACTAGCTGAGAAGCTCATTACAAACTGTGGTGTGGTAACACTAAATATTCTACCGTTACGTCATGTATATACCTCGAAGCTTGATATATCTGTATATAATAGTTTCCAGGCTCGCACACTTCAGGTGAAGGCGCTAAGGCTCTTGAGTACTTGGGGCTATTCGTTTGCATCATCCGTGACATTATATGTGTAAAAAAAATTGATTACGTGATAATCTGGCTTTGATTTTGTTACCGGTACCAATTAATAATTATATGTTCAGAATTTTTACGTAGATTGTTACTCTTGTATTATGTAGTTTCTGTGAAAATTACCACTCCTCAAGTACGACACTGCTGTCACTGTGCTATGGGGTTACGAACTTCCCCAGAGGTGCATCCCCTTTGCTCCTATGCCCCATTTCGTGTAATTTGGAAATGAATCAATGAAATAAAAAATTAAAAGTATAATTTAACAATTGCGTAACCATCCCTTCAATTTTTAACGTCCGCAACAACCTCTTGATCTTCCGCCGAACGCGATCCACTCGAGCGATCCACGTGAGCGATTCCGCGTGTCGCCACCTATGGGTGTCACAGAAACCTGGTGTGTTCCCGGGATGCTGTACCGCTGGGACCTACTCGCGATCGCACCGGGTGAAATATTCTCCGTCCTTAACTCTCGACAAAGGAGGGACGGATTCACCGGCGAAAGTTTTCCGGCCTCACAGCGGATACTCGCTTGTTACACAGGTATAGGCCCATCAAGACCCTGTGATAGGTGGCGACTGCATATCCCTTCACTAACGGCTGGGACCAATTTACCCCGTCTAAGTGCTTGTCCCATCCCGACTCAGACTAATACTTCTATTGTACATAAAAATTTTCCGAGCAAACGGAACCATATGTAGGCGACCATTTTAGCAACTTTGGCTCTGGCGACGTGGGTCCGGCTCCCAGGGTGTCATTAGAACTTGAGAGAAATGCCGCCGAAAAAGGACAAAAGTGCCCGATTCCGCTACAATGGGGTCTCCCGAAAATTGGCGCCATCAGGTGGACCTAACCTGAGGCTAATCTCTGATTGACCACTTCCTCACGTGCCGCTTCCGTTGCCTCCCATCGAGATCTGCTCGTCTCTGCCTTCAAGGACGGTGACTCATCTCTCTTGTTCGTCGCCGCAGTGGCTTGCTGCTCGACAATCCCGAAGGCCCAGCGCTGAGAACACACCCCACCCGGTTGGGCCTTTAGCCCCCAAGCAAAAGCAAAGAAACACACGTCCGCACGGGATCACGCAGTCGCCAGGAATATTCTTGTTCCCACGCTCTGCTTGACGCCAGAACCTCATTCCCCTGTGAGTAAATAGAAAACAATGAAATTGGAATTAGTTTATACTGCAATTTCATTGTTTTCTGCAATTTACTGCAATTGTTTACTGCAGTTATCAACTCAAAGTATGTTTGGCGCGCAAAAGTAGAAATATATCAACGCACTTCCACTCGCGTTCAACAATCCGTACACGTTTGTGCAGGGCAAGTTATGTCGTCTGGGCACTGGTTTCGTTAGACAACGAAAATGCTCTCGTGTCCTGAATTATGTTTGCGACTTCATCCGAAGACCAGCGTGATTGCCTTCCGATTCGTGTTCACGAAATGAACGTGGTCTGCGCACAGCTGCGCCGGCGAGGGCTTCAGGTCACGTTGGTCAAGGGTGACGCGTCATATCCTCGGTTAGCAACAAGAATCTGCTCATTACAGGCATAGGCGAAACAGGTCGACGCCTATTATTTCGAAGTCGAATGGGAAATTGCTGAGCTCTCGTCGTTTCCCAATCGGAAAAAAAAAAAAAAAAAACTGCGGACGCGGTTCCCGCTTAAGTCGTCCAGGGCGACGTCGTGAGTACCACTGTGGTGATACGCCGCTGAAGCTGAGGAAGCGAATGTCTCAGGCACGCAGGCATCTACGCATCCCTGTCTTAGACTGTGCACGGTTATGGCTACTTCTTTCCCATTCTTGAGCACGGTGTAGTGCTCGACCTTACGTTACATGACCTTTCACGTTTCACATCTGCAGAAGGGCATCCTTCAGAACGATGACCCTGGAATGAAGAGTTCTGCAAGGTGACGTCGCGTTTCGTGAGAGCTAATGCTGAAGGCCGTCAACACAAAGTCGAAGATCGGTAGCTTAGTGCGTGCCTTAGGAAAATTTACCCGACAGCTTTGATAAGCAGCTCAAATTGAGAGGATTCAGTACCTTCCTGTACGGCGTACAATATGGAAAACTGCTAAACAAAGGAGACTTTTTTGACACATAGCAGGATTCAACTTTACAAGGAGTACGGAAAACAACAAAGGAAGGTGGTGTAGACGTTCTTCATCGAAGACTTTTGTTTGTTTCACGTTCTGACGAGCCAGCCTTTGCGCAATGTCATCCCGTCTTGTCCATCACTGCCCTGATTGTGATTACATTTCTGTTAGTTGCGAGATTGCTGGACAGTTGTACGAGAGTAGGATACGTCACAATACAACTCGAAGAACCTCTAAAGCTGCGAAATTAGGGAGTAATTCAGAGAATTAGACGAGGGTGGCCCAACGGTCGTCCTATTTCTTTAAATACGATGCCAAGTTCGGGAAAGCACCAAGCTACGTCAGTTTCACAAAGTATTCACCGTGCGCATTTAAATACCGCTCCCATCGCTGTGGTCACTGTTTGATGCCCTTGTCGCCTTTGATGCCTCCCGCTAAATTTGCCTTATCATGAAAAATAATGCCCTCCAGGACATCATCCCACGTCTTCTCTTGCGAATTGCATTTCGCACGGCACCCTTTATCATACGCTTTCGTAGTACTAGGCACATGGATGACATCCCGCATGTCCTAAAACACAGTTCCCATTAACTTCGCAGCAGACGACAGCATCTTCCTTTCGTTTAGCGGCGGCCAAGCCTTATGTCGCTATTCCATGCTCTTCTCTCTGGGGAGAAACGACGCATTCAGGTTTCACCATATGTTATGATTGATTTAAAAAATTGGCCCCCTCAGATAGAAACCGATTTAGCAGCTGCTCACAAACTGCCATGCGCGCTCACTTCTCGTCATCAATCAATTGTTTGGGAGCCCATCTTGCGCACATTTTGTGAAATAGTAAGTGCTCGTGAATGATTGTGTCCGCATTGCAGGCACTAATATTACGCTGGGCTGCAATTGCCGACGGTTGTCGAGGATGGCTTGCTCGCACCTGCGACGTTCACCGACGTGACAGCAGTCGGACGGGCGTGTACATGTGGTTCATTAGTCACCGTATCCTATCCTTCGCCAAAACTGTCTGCGTCATTCATACACTCCTCCCATTGACATCGGTTTTTCCCCATACTGCGCACGTAACCTTTGCGAAATCTCAAGCTGGTTCGACGTTCTCCTTCACCCGGAACTTGATTGTGCATCGCTGTTACACAGCTACAAACACGCTGCTCGGCGCCATGATAGCTGCCGCTGACCCAAGGAGGAATTATACTTACTCATTTTTCGCAAGCAAAAATCTCGGTCAGCCTTGAACGATCCTTGTACATTAACATTTCTATGTATGACAACAATTGAAAGAAAAAAACAACAACAAGAGACACAAAAATGTTCTCTGGTATCTGAGTTTTTCCCCTTCTTGTCCTTTTCACACCTGGAAAACATACTTTACCCAAACTACAACAGGGAGCTTGCAAGAAGTGATGAAAACTGAAATGACATTGAAGCAATTTGTTGTTTGAGGCAATTTATTCAACGTCAACACTAGTACTCTATTACACTGTTTCCACACACAAGTGCTTATTGCCCTTGCTTACTAAGCTAACCCAAATGCCGTGCGCGACTCACGTTACTCAGTGTACTTATTATTTCTTTTTTCGACAGCGATGCCCAACGAAAGTTGTAATCGGAGTCAGGTACATGAGCTAAGCACCTATGTTTGATTCAGTTTGGTGTACCGTAGTTTACAATGCCTTGATCTTTTTCGTGCAACCATTTTGTCATGATCCACTTGGACCCTTTCAGGACCGGGCACGCACCATGAAACGTGCGGGGGTCCCCGACACGACGTTCGGTCCAATTTTCTACGGCATTCTTCTGAGAAGGCTGAGCGCGAAGCATATTGTACCAGAACACAGCGACGCCGCGTTCAGGTTTGACTGTGACCCCTGCCTTTAAAAACGCCGTGGAACCTCCCGAAGTTACATCAGAGAGATATATGAGCACTGTCGCCAGGCGGTTTCCCCCCCATGCCAGCAGCTCTTCCTTTGCCGTCCCCTCCGCCCAGTAGTCTCTATGGGGAACGTAATGGCCACCAATTCCATAGTGAGAAACTTGGAAATCTTCCGCTGTACTGAGAGATAATCCAGTGACGTAGCTTATCCTTCTTGCAATTCGTCTGGCTGAAGGGATGGCAACATCAGACATGAAGGAAGTCTGTAATTAGTTAGCATAATTACATACGTACACAGTCAACCCTTATGTGCTCTCTGGTTTATGAAGTCCTTCGCATTATATGTACGGTGCTCTCTGGGACAGGGTACTTCTTCCTTATTCCAAACCTCGAATTATGAATCTCTGAACTTATGAGCGATTTTTCAGGAACAGTAGCCGTTCATAAATCCAGGGTACCGCAATCGACAGCATACGGCAACAGAACGCTTTTGCGACGAGAGACGTTTCAGTGCAGAATGTTGAAAGGCAGCGACATTACGTCAGAATGAGGCATATTGAGGAGTACTTTAGTACATACAAGGTGGTTCACTAACCATGATGGCGCAGTATGATCCCACATTTCTTTGCCACAGAAAACCAAAACCAAACTCAACCCAACCATAATAGAAATTCATAGTAAATGATCTAGGCAACGGAGAGGCATGCGGTCAAGGTTCTTTTTCTGTCAGGAACATTTGCCACATATTGGTACCATTTTTATTGCATTTCAATTGATAGAAATTTAATTTCTTGAATTGATCTCCGAAATTTCCCAGGTCAACGTAACGTTTTCTTTGCGGAAATGGGTTCCTCATAGTCATTTTGGTCATTCTACTCGGTTTAGTACCTGTAACGCGACGGCAATTGCTCAAGAACTGGACGGAATCCACGGAAATGAGTCCTTGGCTGCGCCACTTTTTTGTCAGCTCCAGTTTGAGCGTCAAAGTGCCTACTAAAACGCATTGCCTGTCAAAACGTCGGGTGACCTCGTTTTTGATCAGATAGCTCTGGTTCCCGCACTCACCGCGCGTGTTTGTTCTGTGGGTTGGGAATCTAGCCCTCGCCCCCTCGTATGCATGTCAATGTAACGTCCTTTAATCCCACTTTGGCGCTCAAAATAGAGCCGACAAAAGAGAGGCGAAGCCAAGGACTGATTTCCACGGATCGGAGACATCAAAGTATATTCGTGTCTAATACCTCGAAGATGGCCTCCCATATATTGTGTAATCCTCGTTGTGCTGGTACAATCCACAATGTCCGTCCATAGTTATGTTTTACCTCCATTGGTATCGTGGCCAAGATGCTGCACAATAAACACTGCTGCGACAATCTCGGTGCTTTCTTTATAGTCCATTTGTACTGTATCATATATGCTTTTGTCAGTGATGACCAGAGGCCCTTTTCTTCGTATATGATGAGATTTCAGTTTTATGTTCTTAGTCAGCTCGTGATTAAAGCCACTTTGCTGCATGCACGCTGCCGTGTCCTTTCTGGTTTTTGTCCGTAATTTTTAGTAATTTTTAGGAGCGAAAATACTCCAAAAGCCGGGAGATGACATAACGAAAAAGAGAGGACTCCGACTTAACGTAACAAATAACAACTTTAAGCAGACGTTTCGCCTGTCATACGACGGGCATCATCAGTGCAAGACTGAGCGGGGGAGCCAACAACCAGTCGCTACTTAAGGAGATGACAGTATTGTTCGGGAAGGGGGCCACGGTTTTTGTTGCAATGCAAGGGATCAGCCCGTATATGCCACGACTCCAGGAGCTTCCTCGGTCCCAATCTTTGCTCGCGTGCCAAGGTCACCGCGTTATCGTAGTCGAATCAATGCCCCGTGTTCCAAGAATGCTCGCTGAGTTCGGTCTTAAGCCGTGTGGTTACCAGCTTCTATGGCGCAGCGGTAACGCGTGCGCTTGGAGACTGGGAGGTCCGCGGTTCGAATCCGCGGTTCGAATCCGCGGGCCGGCTGTGCCGTCTGGGGTTTTTCCTGGGTTTCCCTCAGATGTGTAATAGGCGTATGCCGGCACAGTTCCCCTGAAGTCGGTATCGGAAGTATCCTCCCCCCGAGCGGATTCCGCTCGGTCTTCCACTTCACCCTCTCCTCTCCTCCTCTCCACCACCTTTCCCTTCCCGAGAAACATGCCGCCTAATCAGGCAGGCAGACCTCTCGGTTCCTCCCAACGACACTCCTCCTCCTCCAAGCCGTGTGGCATGTGTGGCGTTCCGGACGTCGCTATTGTGTTCTTTTATGCGGGTCCTTCTTTTCCGGCCTGTCTGGCCAATATAACACGTGTCACAGTCTAGACATTGCAGCTTGTACACCACGCCAGACTGGTCTTCTGGGGCGACAATGTCCTTTGGCTTGGAGATGAGGCTGCGCAGTTTAACGTGCGGTCGTAAGGTCGTCCAGATTTCCAATGGAAGTAGTGCCCGGCGGATAGATTCTGAAACGCCTTTGACGTATGGAATTGTGACCCGGGTCAGGCGGGAGCGGTCCTCATCTTGCGGTTTACGTAACTGCATACGTTTCCGGGTGTCCTCAATAAACCTGTGTGGGTAGCCTCGCTTGTCCAGGGAAGCGGTGATCGTCGCATCTTCACATGCCCGTAGCTCGCTCCAAGATGACAATTGCTCTGAACGATGCAGTAACGTTCGCACCACACTTCGCTTATGTTCCGTGGGGTGACGTGAGTCAAAACTTAGGAAAGTGCCGGTATCGCAGGGCTTTCTGTAGACACACGTATGGATGCTCCCCGTGCTGTCCCTGCATACACATATATCCAAGAAAGGAAGCTTGCCGCCCTGCTCAACTTCATACGTGAAATTGATCGATGATTCGATGGAGTTGAGAACCGAGTGGAATTCCTCGACGTGGTCTCTGTCTAGGATGACGAACGTGTCATCTACGTAGCGGCGGTAGAACTTAACTGGGTGGGAGAACCGTTCCATGGCCGTCTCTTCAATGTGTTCCATGCCCAAGTTTGCTAGCGTCACTGACACAGGGCTTCCCATAGGGCATCCTTCGATTTGATGATAACACTTGCCGTTGAAGTAGAAATGAGTTTGATTGAGGCAGAATCTCAGAAGTATAGCTACCTCTTCAACTGTGAGTGACGTTCGTGATGGCAGGGTGCTGTCCTTCCGTAGTCGGTCCTCCGCCACTTGTACCGCGAGATCCTTCGGAACGTTGGTGAACAGTGACACCACATGAAATGACACCATGACATCGTTGTTGCTGGGGGCCTGCGTCCGGACCAGCTCGACAAACTCCTTCGAGTTGCGCACCGTCAGGTTGTTGTTACCGGTAACGGGAGTCACAAGTTCTACTAGATACTTGTACAGGTTGTACGTCGGCGACCCGATGAACGAGACAATCGGTCTCAAAGGGCACCCAGGCTTGTGTATCTTGGGGAGGCCGTAAATTCTGGGAGTAGCACCGTCAGATGAGAAGAGGCGGCGGTAGATATCATCATCTAAGTGGCCCTTCTTCTTTAACTCACGGAGGTGGTCCACCAAAGAGCGTTCCGCTTTAGCAGTCGGGTCATGCGCCAAGGGGACGAAATGTAGGGACATGTATGTAGGGACAGCACGGGGAGCATCCATACGTGTGTCTACAGAAAGCCCTGCGATACCGGCAGTTTCCTAATTTTTTTGACTGACATCACCCCACGGAACATAAGCGAAGTGTGGTGCGAACGCTATTGCATCGTTCAGAGCAATTGTCATCTTGGAGCGAGCTACGGGCATGTGAAGATGCGGCGATCACCGCTTCCCTGGACAAGCGAGGCTACCCACACAGGTTTATTGAGGACACCCGGAAACGTATGCAGTTACGTAAACCACAAGATGAGGACCGCTCCCGCCTGACCCGGGTCACAATTCCATACGTCAAAGGCGTTTCAGAATCTATCCGCCGGGCACTACTTCCATTGGAAATCTGGACGACCATCCGACCGCACGTTAAACTGCGCAGCCTCATCTCCAAGCCAAAGAACATTGTCGCCCCAGAAGACCAGTCTGGCGTGGTGTACAAGCTACAATGTCTAGACTGTGACACGTGTTATATTGGCGAGACAGGCCGAAAAAGAAGGACCCGCATAAAAGAACACAAGAGCGACGTCCGGAACGCCACACATGCCACACGGCTTAAGACCGAGCTCAGCTAGCATTCTTGGAACACGGGGCATTGTTTCGACTACGATAACGCGGCGACCTTGGCACGCGAGCAAAGATTGGGACCGAGGAAGCTCCTGGAATCGTGGCACATATGCGCTGATCCCTTGCATTGTAACAAAAAACGTGGCCCCCCTCCCGAACAACACTGTGATCTCCATAAGTAGCGACTGGTTGTTGGCTCTCCCGTTCAGTCTTGCACTGATGATGCCCGTCGTATGACAGGAGAAACGTTGCTTAAAGTTTTTATTTGTTACGTTAAGTCGGAGTCCTCTCTTTCTTTCGTAATTTTTAGGAGTAAAGTTATAACGCTTTTCATGTTAACGCTTAATATGATTAATATTACTAATATAACGCTTCGGGATATTTCCTTGTTCACTTTGTCCTTCAATGAATACGCTATCACACGTAGTGGAGCGCAGTTTTTCTCCATTGGGATGCATCGATTTCCACTTTCAACGTCAGGAAATCGTGGAAATACAGAGAACCAGCAAGAGAGACGAAGCTTAGCGAATCACAAACGAGAAGGTCTGATGGACATACGGAGTAACTTGGACATTGCCACCTCACTGGCCAAGAGAACATCGGTCTCGCAAGCTGTCGGGAACGCTGTGAAAAAAAGGAAGTTTGGCATGGTTTTTTTTTTTTTTTCCTTTCTTGCACGACGCTTCCGTTCTCACAACGAGAGATGTCTGACATGCGCCTTCACACTCGCCGCCAGAGGCGTTGGTCCTCAAGTGAAAAACTGGACATGTGTATATCGAGTTGAGAATCCCTATTGAAAATTTGCTCTTGGGTTACCCCAGGAACAAATTTTCGATAGGGATGACGCCAAGGACACTAAGGATAACACCCCAAGGGTTCATAGGGTAAACCGAGAAAGTCCTGAGTAAACCATAGAACATTTTAGGGTAACCTCATGGTTTCTTACGGTACCCCAGGACGTCTTACGTCAACCCTGGCAGTCTTATGTTAACCCAGGCCGTCTTGGGGTAGCCCTATAGGGAACTTAGGGGCAATCCTAGGGCGTCTTGAGGTAACCCTAAGAGTTGCTGGGCTTACCCCAGCAGAACCATCAGGATTTCTCGGGTAACCTCAAGATTTTCTGAAGTTACCTCAGACCTTTTCTCAATAGGAATGTTGTCTCACCTTGCTGATACGGCGAGGTCCTACGATGGTCGTGCTTTTCCCACGATACCCCGCTCGTTTAAGACGGTTTTCTGAATATTTCCTTATTTCTATCGCCTCACGCTCATTTATGAAGTCGTGGAAAAGTACTATCCTCGGGTCTGCGTTAATCACTTCCATTTTGATTGGTCGCAGAAGAAGATTCGGGTTCCCATCGTTTGTGGTCATTCGGCAGTAAAGAGTTGGTGAGGAATTGAACGATCCACCCATGGAAGCTAAGCAGGCATTTTCGAAGTCACCTCGATTCTTCGACTTCTGCTTCTTTTGCCATATCTTCCACCAGGATGTTTGCCTCCTTTGTAATGCTTGCACATTTGCGGTTCGTGTTTCTGGCGGTGCTAAGAGGGCCTTCCTTGCTAGAGTAACAGCATCCAGCTTATTCCCTAAGGAATGTGCAATATTTGACAACATAACCATCGCCGCCGACCACCATGGGGTTTCTCCAGCACACAGGTCAGGTGTAACAAGCTTTGCCCAACTGCTGGATTCGCTGAAGTGTCCGATCTCGAAGCAAGCAGATGAAACCGCCATAATATCAGAGGGAGCCGCTCGGGGGACACTTGCTGATCGCAGAGACATCAAATACTCAGGTGTCAAATTGTAAAAATACTGAAGGCGACATATCCCCGTTGCTGCACCGATCAGGTCTTCTCTAGTGGGCAGTTCTAGCGTGATCACAGCACCTTGCAGTCCGCGAAGGCTGCGACGCTGCTGGCTAAGCACAGTTCCCGAAATGTTCAACAAGCTGTTAATGGTTCGGCTGATGCTCCGGTATCGAATCACTGGATGCGTCGAAAGTGGCGGCTGCTGTCGATGTAGGAAATAGAGGGTGATATCCGCGGTAGCCAAACGATCTTGTTCTGATCGGAGGAATTCGAAAATGAATCGTGTACCTTCCTGTTCAGTCTTCAGCAGGCCAATCATGTGAACGACAGCTGTGAACAAATCGGTTGGAGTTGAGGCAGCACATCCGAGCGGTACCAGTACGTGTAACACGAGAAAAAGCGAAATGGTTCCCGCCATAAACCCGAGTTCTTTCTCGACGGGGCGGTTTGACAGCATTGATTTCCTTGCCTTACAGTGGAGTTTTGCTAGAAGAAGCAGCATCTAAGGATTCCTGGTTCCTCACTTCGTCTTTCTTGCACGTGCGGGAGGTCAGGCTTTCCGCCGTTGTACTTCTTGTTTTTCTTTGTTTTTGTTTTTTGCATGAAGACGGAACAGTAAAGTTTGAAAATGAAGTAACGTTTAGTTGAAGAAAACTGCTTATCTCAGCCTGAAAGCGTCTGACGAATTCCTAGTGAAGGCTGCAGCTAGCCAGGTGAATCGGAGCGTGGTTCTTCTAAAACAACTCTGTTGTCAATTGTGTGAACCAATAAACCTTATACAGTGATACGGCTATCCTCCCGAGGGATATCGACGTAAAAAGAGGGTATTTGCCTTAGGGCCAGCTCTCACTTGGTGACGCCTGACGCGACGTAGTGAGCGGACGGCGGAAAGAGAGGCGCATTTCCGGCGTTGGGAGAGGAGAGACGTCGAGCCAAAAAAATTCAAAGCCAAACTTCTTTCACCACGTCTGCGAGAGCTGCCGAGAACGATATGCTGGCGACCAATCAGGTGACACAGAAAGGCCACGCGTCCTGAATTTCTCGTCTGCTTTGGACATGCCTTTGGACGACGGAAAGCCAGAGGGATGGGAACATGAAACCCGTGAGCTCTGACGGGGCGGCGGAAATGCGCCTCTAATTCCGCCGCCCGCTGACGACGTTGGGTCGGGCGTCGGCAAGTGAAAGCTGGCCCTTACTCATTTGCGACTCACCTTTCCAACGCGCGACGGGTTCTTTTCCAGCGCACCATGTCCTGAAGCCGGGGGAAAGGAGGCTAGATGACCCGGCGAAACCAGTCAGACGTGACTCATCAGTTCCCTGGTGTCAAAATAGACGGAACCTGGCGCAAATTCTATGCAAACACCAGGAGTTCCAGTGACCATGTAAAAAACAAAAACAAATAAAACACACACAAAGAAAGAAGAAGCACGCCACAGAAATATGCCCGATCTAGACATTTCTCTTTCGTGGACTTTTGCGGCGTTGTAAATTGATCAAATTTCAATTGAAAGGAATTTTATTCCTTGAGCTGAACTCTGAAGTTTACGAAGTCAACGTTCTTTTTCCAGAAACACAATGCGAAACGCGGATTTGCTCTAGTACACTACAAAATATATTCTCTACCACAATGGCAAAAGTGTGTGTGTAGGGGGGTGGGAGGAAAACTCTTGTTCTAGAAAGTAAACTCTAAAAAACGTTACGTTCAGTTGGCAACTTTTGGAGTTCGACTGAACAAACTAAATTAAACATAAATTTGATAAAGTTATACTTGCCTTAATGTCAAAAGCTGGATCGTAGCCAAAGTCACGGACGAAGGAGGCGCACAAAACACTCTGCTACTCCCAACTAAGGCTGCGTTCCAATACGTCGCGCCCGCGAAGCCGCCTGACTAGGCAGCTGAGTAGACCCCTTTGCTTGTCACTATTGGAACAGGCTTGCATAGCCGAGGCGCCTGTGGCGCCATCTCGTTGCTCACGCAGGAAATGCGTACGGCGCAAGCGCAGCAGGTGCTAGCGTTTCCCGCTGTCAGCCATCCCGGCTGACAGATGGTCAGGCGTATAACTAGACTGCATCGATGCGCACTAGGCGGTAGCCGACTGAATAGCGGACTTGGCGAGGTTTGGAACGAGACTTAACATGGTGGCACTTCCGGTTAGACCGCTAGGCAGTCGACTAACCGGGGTATTGGAACGCAGCTTAAGAGGAAAGTTTATTAAACGGCATATATTTACATATAGAAATGCCGACACGGGGACCAGGTCAAACACGCGTCTCCCTAACGGCCTACTTCAAATATCAGAAGGGAGTCACATTCTGCCGCAGATATTGTATCTCGGAGGGTAACATCTCAAGAGAAGGTACAGCCTACCCATATTTCTGGCCCATATTCGGCAATCACGAATGCTCCATATACTTGTATGTAGTTCTCCGGTTCTCGACAGGTCGCCTTCGCTCCATTTGCTCGAATCTGGGTGAGCATCCACACAGCCTGGTATGTATGGACAAGTGTCCGGACGGAGATGTACGAGTATGTCTTGTAGGAAGAGCGTGCTCCCGAAGTCTGACGTTCGGTACTCATCTGTCTGCCACAACTTTGGGGGATGGCGTAGACATCTCCCAAGCAGCACAATGTACTGAAAGTCAAGTGCAATAGGGGTGGACGGTATGTGTCTTATCAATGTTCTTTAGTTTCAGGAGTCTGTTCAAGGTCTTTCACCTACCCCTCCACCCCTATTGCACCCGACTTTCAGTACATTGTGCTGCTTGGGCTCATTTGCGTCGTTCAACATTGTTCCTGTGGTGGCAGCTCCCGTGCTCTTTACTTCCTTTATTCGACTGGTTCACGCGGCGGCACAAAGATGCTAGTTTACACTTCGCCCTGATAACAAGCGGACGCGTTTGGAGATACAACCAAGGAAGTCGCCGGCAATGTCTGTTATCAAGGCCATAGGATCCATCAACCCTCCAAAGCACATCAGCACTGCTCTTCAGGGAAGCCCAGAATTCATCCCTCGGTCCACTCTAAGTCCTATCGAAGGAATTTCCGCTATCTGTCCGTGACATCAGTGAATGAGTCAGCGAACAATTTCAACAAAAACAATTTGAAAGTGCATAGAAGTATATGTGTAAAGTGCCTTGCATAAGGCGACAATCTAATCGCGAGTGACTTCACCACATAAAAAATAAATAAATAAAAAGAAACATGATCACGGAAATACAGCGTTGTACGTAGCGACTTTACTTGTAACGGCGTCACTGTATCCATTCCATTTGCTTAGCAAAGTAGAGATCGCGCTACATTTTTAAGTTGGTAACGGAACGAGTATTTCCGTTACAAATTTCCGGTATCGCGTTCTTCGAACTTAGCGGTACCGATACTTTCGCGGCTCATCTCGGTGACAGCTCACTTTCTCTGTTTTTTTTTCAACCATAACTCGTCAAATATATTTCTTATTCCCTACATCTAAGCAATACGCCCCGTGCCACGCCTTGTTCTACTACGCCCGAACCGAAAGGAGGACGTAGGATATATCGCGGCCGTATTTCTACAAGAAGTCTGTACCTGCTTCCACATGTTCCGTATCTGAAATTATACCTCAACAAATACTCCATTGGTCTTTTGCACACTTAAGGGAATGACCTCAAAGCTTTGACTGAATGAGAATGGAACCTTCTTGGGAATTTCGTCAGTGTGATGTCGACCGTGCAGTGAAATGACAGCCGGCAACGTGCTCTGGATTTCCGCTGGACAGCGAAGCAAAGGGCCCTCATCGCAATGAGTCACACATTTGCTATTCTTAACGGAAGGCTGGGTTCACTGGTCACATGACATTGGTATACGTATATGGGCTCAACCCCTGTGCACGGTCAGACAGTCAGAGTCATCTCTGTCACTCATGCCGCCCGCAGTCCATGGTCTGCTGTGGTAGACATCTTCGAGTACAAGGAGGAGAAAGAGAACGGAAGTTTTGATTTCAGATGTCTGCTGTACGTTCTGATGGAAAAGTTGATCTGCGCATCAAGGCGCTCGACGTCCAATTTTAAAAAGCATGTCAAAGTATTTTTATACTGCAAGAAAACCATGAGCTTGAGGACACGTAAAGGACGAACACACTCACGAACCTGCTTGCTTCATGGTTCATCAACTTCAACGTAAGAGTAACGAAGAGAAATAAAGAGCAAAGCATCCTTTCAGAAATTGCAAGAAATTGGAAAGTCTCCAAATAGTTCCCAAAATCGTAACGGTTTCACATACCTATGTACCATCATTTCCTTTACTTTGTATGTCAATTTATTATTGGTAACTTATGGTCAATATAGTAGCTCAATATGGTTTCTTCAACACTTGTATTCAGATTACCGTGCACGCGAATGTTATAGGTCTGAAAATCGAATATATCGCCTTTGTTTTCACAAAATGTTCATCCGTCTAAGATGGACGAGCTGAATAATTTGCTGAGAACCAATCGTTCGCGGGACACAACCAACGAAGGCCTATCGAAGAAGCCACGGCTGACGGTCTTTAGTCAAAGAATTTCTAAAGAAAAATCGAATACGATTGGCTGGTTGAAAAAACTTGGTAATTGAAAGCCTCCAGCCACGTAGACGACTCGGTGCTCCGTGTGCTATTGGAAACACTGGGCCCAACATCGAAGTTGATGGGCCGCCGACTCCTGTTGACACGGCTTGGTCTGAGGTTTGAAGAAATGAAACAGCATCTTATTCGAAACTTCAGTGCTGTGGAATAGGTACGCAGGTACGTTATACAAGCGTGCAAAATTAATTTAACTTTAACTTGACGAAAGAAAGTATGGAGAGTCTATACATGGAATATGGTCCGCATTACTTGTACAAGAATCGGTGAAATTGATATCGCGTGTTGCTAGATGAGAGTGTTTTGAACAAAGACAAATGCTCCTAACTGTAACAATTCACTTTTATTATTCCATCCGTGGACATGACGGTGTTTCCAGTTAACTATTTTCATGTATATGTAGAAAACTCCCCCTGAATCGTACCGGTGTGTTTCTCGGAGCACCAGGTCTTATAACCTCTTGTTTTCCCCACGTTTGTGATATTCGTGGCTCGGTGGCATGCTTTTATTGCAGGACCTTCCTGGGAGTCATGGCACTCTGGTTAGACCCAGGTAGCCTACAGAGAAGACCTGCCGCGCTGGCTCTTCACCGGCTCTCAGGAAGGTTGGCATATGACAAACTGGCTAATGCTCTCTCAGAGGTGTTCCAATAGTACAAAATTCATGGAAAGATGACGAAAGTGATATCTAACAATGAATCGACTTCCATCAGAGCTTTGAGTTAATGTGGTTTTCTCTCAAGCCCGTTTAGTTGACATGCTTCCGCATGTCCAAGTACGACGTTTCTACAGTTCAGTTGATTTCATATATGCTAGGCTTTATGGACAAGAAGCGGAGGTGACAGGTTCCGGTGGAGACGGGCCGGATGAATGAGGTTGAACACGATGGCGTCCAACTTCCCCCACATCACCGTTGAGCAGCCCACACGCTCAACTTGGTGGCTACGCATGATGCTCCAGAGCTGAGCACGATGCTGAATTTGCAAGGATATCCAAACGTGCAATCAAGTGCACGACACTGTAGGATAGGCATGATCAGTCCGCAGTCGCAACTTACATCATTAAAAGGCACTGCGGTATATACCTAGTAAGACCTCTCGCCACTAATTGGAGCTCACCTGACGATTTCCTCGAGTGTATTCTAAAACTGAAGAGGCAAGAAGTTGAGTTGAACACCCTGCTCTGGACGCGCGGATTCCCACTGTTTCAATGCCCAAACGACCTGTGGCCTTCATCCAGGAGTACGACTGGATGTGCGTTCTATACTGTAATGAATTCTGTGATACTCCTGTATAGCCTTTCGTGCCATGCCGTTAGTAAGCTTATTTGTATATTAGTATTATCCGAAGCCCGAATGTTTTTGTACTGTATAGTGTCACAAGCAACAAGAATGAGAGGAGCACACAACAGACAGGTATAGTTCTTGCTTACCTCTCTTGCTGGAGGTTTTCGTGCCCATAGTCAGGTTTGTCCAGAATCTCACAGCTTTGTTCATTGTGTCGCAGGGGCTCGAAAACGAGTGACAAGATGACGATAGCAGTGTGCACAGATTCAGGGTTTGACATTATGGGAACTCAAAAACGACGTTGTCCTCCCAACTTATGGAACCTTTAGCGCGACAAAACAATGTAAACGGGGTACTTGTTGCCCACGATTACGGTCCTCAGGAGGATTGAGTACAAAGCTATGAAAGGCAGTATACACCGCTGAATGCTGCTCTTCTCGAAGGAATTCATAAAAGGTCTGTGTTTCACGATGAGTCTGTTTTGCAATAACCACACTGCCTATAACAGTTCCTGCGGCACGTCTCCATGTATGAGCACCTCATGCATAATGGTGTCCTTCTGATGATTCCCGTGGGAACGCCGCGCTTCGAGGTGGCGTGGATTACGGACGAGGAGGGACACAAGATCGCTGTAGAGCCTGTTGAGGAGAGAATGGAGAGTCCGCTACCCACAGACTCCGAGACACACCAGAAAGAACAGTCAGTGGCGCAGACCTATCAGCTACACACCTATCATACCTAATGCACCTATCATACCCCAAAAGACGACTTCTTCCCATCTGGTAACGCCACATCTCACATGCAGTCTGGTGACGAAGCGCTGTTGCAGTTCCTCCTGCTATCTGAGGACTTCAGTCTTGCTCCCCTTAAGGACACATTTCCACATCTACACAGTGTTTTCATGAACACCAACACAGCAGTCCCCTCCAGTGCGTTATTGGAGCGTTTGCTGGAACGGGATTTTACCCCACGGTTTTCGGTAATGACGGTAGTGTCCATTTCAGATCTGTTTCAGCTGTACTCTTTACTGGTAACGGCAGCGGTATTCCGCTACTTCTACGAATGTACATCGATATCGGAATTTCGTTACTTTTTCTTAGGTAGCGAGTACCGGTATCATGTTATCTTTTCTCTTTTTATTGGTAACTGGTACAAAACTGCGTAAACATAAGGTATTGCGTGGACGGAACAAACCGCGAGCCACCTATAACACCACTTCTTCCGCTTAATCCGCGTATTACGCGGGCGGGTTTGGGTTCGCTGGCCTACTGCGCATGCGCCGCTACTATGCGCGGCGTGAACTTCAGAACCCTCTCGTCGCGCAGTTCCACGTTGCTCTTCCAGAGCTGTGCTCGTCCTGTCGTTTGTTTCCCCTGCACTGTTTCACCAAACTTCTTACCTTATTTCATTTGCTTCGATGAATGCTCCCAATTTACCTACGAGTTTCCAAGGGATAGGTCGATGCAATTTTTAGCCCCGACGACCGCACAGCGTTCACGGCATTTGTGTTTCGAGTTTCGCCAAAGATCTCAAACGATTCCTAACATTTCATCCTAGCTATTCTAATTTACTTAAGAATGGGCTGGCGCTGTCTGGAGTACGCTGAGGAAACCATTCAATCACGCCCGTCGAGTTTGGACGCCTATTATAACGCCCTGAAAGCATACAGGCTAGAGCTTCATGATGCCAATAATAACTATTTTAAGAACACTTTACCCGAAATGCTAAAACGGAACCCTAAGCAGTTTTGGAACTTTGTAAATCGGAAGAATAACACAGAAATCACATTACGTACTCCAGACGGTGTTGTAATACCCCCATCACAGTGTGCTAATGCATTGAACGATGCATTTGTTAGCGCTTTTTCCTCTGTTACTTCCTACCTTTCCGAATTGAGTGTTCACAATTACATTACTATGGATCCTATACTTATTGATACCTATGGCATTATTAAGATAATTGATACTCTGAAATTATCTGCTAGTTCTGGGCATGATGATATTAATACTAAGTTTTTGAAAAACACTGCCACATGTTCGGCATTATTTCTAACTCACATTTTTATGCAGTCGCTAGAGTCTGGTTGCATTCCTCATGATTGGTCTATCGCGAAGGTGGTTCCCTTGTTTAAATCTGGTGATAGACACTGCGCAAGTAATTATCGCCCCATTTCTTTAACTAGCATTCCCTGTAAAATAATGGAACATATAATTTACTCTCACTTAGTCCAGCACCTTGAATTTAACTCGTTTTTTCACCATAGTCAACATGGATTTAGGAAAAATTTCTCTTGCGAAATCCAGCTCGTCTCTTTCCTAGATGACCTTCATCAGGCCCTTGATCGCGGGTCCTGCACAGACTGCATATTCATTGATCTATCTAAAGCATTTGACAAAGTCGCGCACAGGCATTTACTTCTAAAATTAACAAGACAAAAATGTTATAGCCTGGATTCACTCTTTCTTATCTGATCGCCTGCAGTATGTCGTTACTAACAATGGGAATTCAAACATAGCTTCTGTCTTATCTGGTGTACCGCAAGGCTCCGTTCTCGGCCCCTTACTTTTTCTTATCTATATCAACGACCTTCCTAACCTCTTCTCCTCTTCTGTTCGTCTCTACGCCGACGATTGTGTTATCTATCGAAAAGTAACTACCACTTCTGACTCGGACTTATTACAAAAAGACCTGGATACGCTACTAACATGGTGCTCCACGTGGCACATGGAACTAAACCTCGGAAAGTGTAAGCACATGAGAATATGCCGCAACAACGCACCTTGTCATACATACATGATTAATAACACTACATTGGAACGTGTTTCTACATATAAATATCTTGGCATTTTCATATCTTCTAACCTATCCTGGAAACCACACATCGAGTATATAACCAAAAACGCCACACGCACTCTAGGGTACATCCGCCGTAATTACAGCCTTGGTCCACTAAATCTAAAACTCATGTTATACCGAACCCTCGTGCTTCCGAAGCTAGAATATGCTGCTTCTGTGTGGGACCCGGGACAGGCGACACTCATTGCTCAAGTGGGAAGTGTACAAAACCGCGCAGCATGGTTCATTCTCGGTAATTATGCCAGGACAGCCAGTGTTACCTCCATGAAAGCTAGTCTTAACCTCTCTCATCTCTCACTTCGACGCAATGTTACTCGTCTTTGTCTATTTCACAAAATTTTTTATCATAACGATATCCTCAGACTCTCTTTAATTTCTTGTCCGTCACATATCTCTTCACGGCTGGACCATGCACAGAAGGTTGGCATTCCCTTTTGCACTACTAACGTATACTTTCAGCAATTGTTATCCCAAAACCTCACTCGAGTGGAACCGCCTTCCCGGCTCTATTTCATCCATTACTGCGCCTTCATTATTTAAGAATGCTCTTTGTGATCATCTGAACGCCACATAGTGATTATTATTTTTTTCTTTTTTTTCTCTAATCTTTCATTGTTTTGTGTCTTCTGTATGCATCCTCTTATATTTGAACTTATTGTTACATACGCCCCTCCCCTCTCTAATGCTAAAAGCCCTGAGGGTATCATAAATAAAATAAATAAATAAATAAATCAACCTTTTGCGCTATAGCCTGGTTGGCGCTAGCGAAGTTGGGAAGAGCTAGTTACCCAGAGCCCTTGGTGAATGCCCTTTTCCGAAGTATTCTAAAAGAATCAAAAGACAGAACAAGACAGAAAAAAAAAAACAGCCAAGAAAAACCAACTATCGTTCCCAATGCTTGGCACCACAAGAAAACTGCAGAGAGATCTGGGGTACCGGTGATAGTTAGAAATGAGAAACAAAAAACTGCCGTCATTGGTGCCCACGCTCAACAGGCATCTTCAAGAGATATGCAGAACTGATAACAAAACTGATTTCTGGCCTGCAAGGAGAAGGTGATTTATGAAATTCTCCTTCCCTGCGTAGAGATTTATGTTGGCTACTCTGGTAGCCAACAATGGTGTCAACAATAGACAAGAGATCATCATCCAACATCAAGGGAATGACGAGCAGTCACTTGACCTGTCCCGTCACAATGTGGTTGCACACCGCTCCTGGATAATCGTCGGGGGAAAATAACTGAAATAATGGAAATAACTGAAGCATTTAATTGAAAAAAAAACCTGACAAACATCTGGGGCCAGGATGACTAACCGTGAAAAATATACCAGAGATCAAGGGGACAGGGGATCTAAGCACCGGTTCCTTCGCTTTCAAAACGAAGGTTGAGGACGAAAAAAATGTGAAAAATGGCCCACAAAAACTCGACCCGACTCAGACCCGAGAACTCTCGTACTGTATCCGAGCCTGGCCCGAGCGCGCAGTCAAAACGACTTTGAATCCCTGTTTCGGCCCCAGGCTCGGGTTTTCGCGCCAGCGCGACCCTTTGCAGTGCTCTGCAGTCTGCGGTATGTATACAGTGGGTACGTACAGCAGGCTGTGGTAGCAAGGACCCTTAGCAATTCATCGCTACAAGCTTTCCTAACAGCCGTGACTAGGCCGTGCCGTCTAACTAGGGCTTATTGAGGGGAACAAGGCCACAGAACGAAGTGGAATGGTCTATGGAAGCCCGACCAGAGGCTGAAAACCACTGAGGCTTTCAAAACGACGCCTCTTGAATCATTGTAAGTGTGAGGTAGCTGATACCTTCTTTACTGGATTTACTAGACAACGCTACCAGGGTTGGCAACCGATGTGCTGATGAATCTGGAGCCTTAGCGCAAGCTCAGCCTTCAAAATCAACCTGATAGGAGATGAAAATTTCAGTCTCCGAAATCGCTCATGATAACAGTTGTCTCCGAAATATCTAGCGTGTTGCTTTTAAATTACCTCTCTGTGGCAATCAAAAAGTGCCTCTTGTGCCATGCCGCAGTGATTTGAACTGCCCACTCGAAGACCGTAAAAGAAAAAAAAATCGATCAACATTCGCCCCAAATGTAGTGAGGCTCGGGAGCTTACCTGTTGTAGTCATTTCAAGAAACGACGGCCAACCTGAGAGGGCCAACTACATGATCACACTTGTGGTCAACGTAATTTAATAGCCCAATATGCATTTTAATCAGTGGCCTAATGGCCGTAGCGTTACGTTATCTAAATTTGCACTATCAACCGTCATATGATTTCCTCGATGTTGATGACGTCGGCTGCCTGGTGCAAAGACTGCAAAATATAGGAGACCTGCGTCTTCAAATCTTCAATGTGCTTGACAATGTCTGATGGCGTGACTCCCAGCAGGTTACGGAGCTCGGGGAAGAAAACCATCCTTAGTGGCGACGTTTGCGATGGTCCATATATGACGTTTCTGGAACAGAAAAGAACGAAAATGTTTGCTTTTCATCATGTCATTGCAAGAATTTAGATGTCAGTTTCCTTTAGAGGTGCCATAAAGCAGCAGTCTAGCAGTTTATGTTCACGGCTTTACGGTTGTTTACGGTTGAGGGTAGGTTGTTAATTCTAGCGCAGCAAGTTACAGATGTAACACACAGATGTTACAGATGTTTTATTTTGCTAGAAAAATTGAGGTAAATTGTCTGGGGCGACGTCCGGCGGCAAATACCCCCAATTTGTCAAGCAACAGTGATCTATGACCCCGACTGACTACAGCTGCGTTCCAATACCTCGCGCCCGCGAAGCCGCCTGACTAGGTAGCTGAGCAGACCCCTTTGCTTGTCACTATTGGAACAGGCTTGCCTAGACGAGGCGCCTGTGGCGCAATCTCGTCACGTAAGAAATGCGTACGGCACAAGCGCAGCAGGTACTAGCGTTTCCCACTGTCAGCCATCCCGGCTGTCAGATGGTCAGGCGTATAACTAGACTGCATCGATGCGCACTAGGCGGTAGCCGACTGAATAGCGGACTTGGCGAGATTTGGAACGAGACTTAACATGGCGGCACCTCCGGTAGACCGCTAGGCAGTCGACTAACCGGGGTATTGGAACGCAGCCAACGTTGCTCATGATGACTACGTTGTTCACACGTAGCCAACTTCTTTCGCTTTGCACCCAGTGTTGTCCGCATGCAATGTAGCCTTCCGCCGTACCTGACGAGCAACGCGCAGTTGGTTGCCCGTGGGTTTCAATTTCGCATCCTAGTGAATTCCGCATTAATGCGCAATAATTCATCCTTCCCTACACAAAGCACGCAGCCAAGTACCAGAAATGTGCTCTTAAACAGTAAATGGCGGGATATAATTCCTTGACAAACCACCGCAACGCGCGACTTTATCACTTACGTTAGCTGGTATACGAAAATTACGCGTCCCAACAAGGCTTTGGAGATAATGTAATTTCCTTAGGCCGCCTCCAAAACAACCAGTATTATCTTTGTTAAAGGGGTTGGGACACTTCCATAGATGCGGTTCATTACATCATGGACGCATTGTACTGCACCCCAGAATACCGAGGCAAAAGAATTATTCTTCTATGTGTCGTACTCGGCGAGATACAAGCCCTCGAACAAACTGCCGAGCAAACCGCAGACGTCAGAGCTCAGAGCTGCGTCCAATCTTATTCGCAGCCGTAAGCACGTGACTTCTCCTAAGCTGCCTTACTGGCGGCGGCGAGGGTGTGACGTCAGAGCCACATGCGTTTCGGTATTCGCGGTGCCCATTTTCTCCGCTTCTATTACCCTCTTCCCTGTGGAAGTTTCAACGCATGTTCACATCGGCGCAAAGAAACATTTTTTTTTACGTTTTTTGGGATAACCTGGGATTACCTGTCGCAACCCCTTTAACGGGTATTTAGTAGCACAGCACGATCACCTTAAAGGGACGGTCTCGTACAGCCGGGGCGATTACGAAACTTAGCCAAAACTAGCTTCACTAGTACTGTACACATACAACCGTCAAAGTTTCATTCGGAATAACCAAGTAGTTTTCGAGGAACTTGTCGAAACGTGCCGTAATAAAACGCAGACGCAGACGAGGAAACCTGCACTCCTCTCATGCATACGTCACGTATGACGTCGGCCTGCGGGTACGTCATCGTTGTTATGGTAATTGTAACTTGCTATAACTGTAACTTGCTGTAACTATAATGCTCTGACTATAATGCTCGGACTATAGTCCGAGCATTGAATGTGGGCTCTCCGATAATATCGCGCATAATCCGATACCTGGAAGCTAAGTCACGTGTTTTCTTTCCGGGAGTATTTAATGCGATATTTAAATAAACACGCACTCCTCCATGTACGCCGTCAGCGACACTTCATTTCGAAGCATGATCACTGTGCAATGGGGAGTGTAACGGAAGCGCGCGTAATATATTTTTGGTCGGAGCTGTAATGCGGCCGCGCGCGCCGGTGGCCAGCGGCTTCAGATTGTTGATTGTGGGTGGGGTTGTCCTGAGACTTTTAACTTGTCTCTGAGGATTAACATACGAGTAGTTGTTCTAAACCACCATGCTTGTCACTTCTTAGAATGTGCGTTTTTCACCTGAGAACGGAAAGAAAATGTACGAGAGTTGCCGCGGTGCCCAGTAACTTCTGAAAGTTGTCTGCTCAGCCCGATGCACTAGCGCGCGCAAAAGCAGACGATTTCTGTATCCTATCACGGACTTTCCAGCAGGTCGACGTCGCCGTTTTTATTGTTGCCAACACAGATCGCGCCATGCTCTGCAATCTTTATCAATTTAATTCGGTTATTTAATAACAGTGGCGTGTTTTGTCGGGTAAATTCGCAGTATTCCATTTTCAACAAAGGGCAATCGAATGGTACACTTTATGAGAGGGGCAGGGGGTCCCTTTAACCTCAGCAGATAACGTTTCGGTAGAGAGCGAACGCTTCGTCGCGTTGCGTGTGTCCTGTCATTGTGCTACTCGACTATCAATTTCGGAATCTTCGGGCATTTTACCTACGACAGTGATCTGGAACTGATGTCTACAAATTATCACATTCGCGACAAATGTATAGCACTCCTTGCAGTATTTTCGCACAACGATACATGTTGACAACATAAGCGTTGCGAGGACACATAGCTCTGTTGTTCCTCTTCTCCTCTTTGTTTGCTTTTTGTTTTGCGTGCGATTATCTGGAACGGCTCATGGCATCGCGACGGTGCTGCTTGTGACGGTGTACCCATACTATTCGTACCATGTATACGTTTGCGACAGCATATCGAGCCATCGGTGTCTCGCTCAACAAGGACAGGACGACATAACGGTTTCGTACGAGCATTTTCTTTGGAAGATACGTATTCAAAGGAGGAGACTCACTGGCCTACTCCTGGGGCTCCAGAAACACCTAGCAAGAATGTGCGTTCCAGCTCCAGAAGCATGTCGTTTAGACGACGTATTCTGAATGGACTGCAAGTGTAGAGGACGACACATCAGCATCAGGGTGACAAACAGAAATTTCGTTAACAAAAACACACGTACACACAAAACGAATATATCGCTATTGAACAAACTACGCCGTACAGCGTACGGCTCTGCGTGAAGGGGAGGACGGAAAATTTGCTCAGGACGCTTGAGCATTGAGCAGGACACCCTCGCATTGAGCCCGGCCACGTAAACGGGTCAGTTAGCTAGGAAAGCGCACCGCGTCCAATCCATTAAACAGGCGAGGGGGGATACGTTTATTATATATATATATATTTTTTAAAGAGGGAAAGGTTAGCCACCTAAACAGGCAAGGATAGAAATGAGAAATACATTAACAAAAGGTGCGCATTCAAGAACAAAGAACACGAAGCAGCAGCCCCGGAAGTAACTTTCATAAGTGACATGGGCGTTACCTTCGCACCGAACTCTGCGCGCATCCGTGTAAAACGGCTATGCATCCACTTCCTTCAGTTTACCACGGTATTCGATGTGTTTTTCATTGATGTAGACAAAGGCTAACGTGTCGTACTCGTACGCAGACCAGCGTTGGTCAGTAGGATGTGCGAACGACGTCAGTGGGTCAGATGATACGCAGCCCTGACATTGACAAAACAGACAGAGCCTATGCACCGCTGCTTGGTCTATACAGGGGAGCATTTCGTTGTTATTATTTTTAATTATTATTATACCTACAACGCCCGGGGGCATTACAGTAGGGGGGTACAATGCAAAGTAAAAATACAACAAAGAGTAATTTTTAGAAACACGACTACGCACAAACTGCATACAGGGTTACATGGTATACAAGAGCTGATAAAAGCGCTTAGAGTCACGTTCGTCAACAAGATGGGCAGGCAATGTATTTCATTGAGAAACAGTCCAGGGGGGAAAAGATTATTTAAAAACATCAGTTCTGCACACATATTCAGCAACTTTGTTGGTATGATCCAACCTGGATGATACATAAGTAGGAGAATGTATACACCGGGATGGCTCTAATGCAGACTTACAATTATAGATGGTATGAAAAATGGTACGTATGGTATGGTACGTTATGCTTCTTCTAAGGACATCACGTATTTTTCTCAGCTGAATATTCAGAGTTCCACTGTTGGACCACCCTCCGTGTCGACAAATTACAATTTCGCTAGAAGCAGAGTACGTTTTTGCGACCTGCGGTTGCCATACATACGAGTACATTAAAAAAAAAGTTTGTTTATCTAGCGGGTACCTCCACGTGAGTCCTTATTCCTCACAGTGCTACAGGAGTGGCCTGCGACCCCCCCCCCCCCCAGGCAGCACACACAATATTGGACCAATAGGGCTGGCACAGGCACAATATTGGACCAATATTGGCTGGGCATTGGCGATACCGGTCCAATATCGAACCCGTTTTGCCACGATTTCCCAGATTTTGGCTCATACTTTGTAATATGGGCCCCATATTGCCAATTTTCATCCAGTATGGGGAAAATGTCGGAAATATGGGCCCCATATTGCCTAGTTTAAGCCAATATAGGGAAAATGTCGGCGGGCCCCATATTTCCCGTGTGCACCCCATATTGACTGAAAGTGCTGAAAATGGGACGTACCCGCACTTGCACCATGTGCCCAATCAACACGACAAGATTGAATGTTGAAGCGTGTGAAATGTCCAACTCAATACGTCGTTACATCCATTCCGGCAGATGATACGCATTATTCGAAACAGTCAGCATATCTGGCAATCCCACTGCAACATGCACTGCAACTCAACAACTCAACTTTCCACTTGCTGCAAACTGCCGCCATCTGGCTTCGCGATGCCAATGGGTCGAACCGACTGAGAGCAAACTTGGTCGCTTGAGCGAAATCACGCATCCTACAACTAATCTGCATGCGCGACACTCGGTCGGACGTTTCATTCGGGCTAAAATGTCACTGGTTTCTGTAATGACAAAGGAGGCGGCAGGTCAAGTAAAAAACACAATAACACAACACAAAACACAAAAATTTGAGAGGAAGTTATGTTCTGTAATGTTAGGTGCTTTCAAGATACTGCAGGCAATGCGAGTTGCTGAGGCGTGTGTCCGTCACAGTCACGAAAGTGCTTCACTCCGCTGTACTCCAGGAGCGGGTTGGAAGTTGCTGAGTCATGTATACTAGTGCAATCCAAATGAAAGTTTCTGAGGTATATTTGCTATTGGTAGGGAAGTACTATGTGATGTGGGCAAGCTTTCGCTTGTCCCATCCTAAAGTTGACAATACGACTGCCAGAATCCTTGAGCAAAATAGGCACGGCACTTGTTCTTCGCTTTTCCGACGAGGCACTGTTTTTTTTTTTTTTTTTTCTTTTAACATGATGGAACGTGGATCAATTAAAAGATATATACAGAAGAATAAAAAAGACGACGTAAATATTATTACCGATACAGATTATGCTTTATTATTACCCGGATTCATCGTTAGCGGTATCACACAAGAAATGGCGCATTATGGCAATCTGGGCTTTCCAACATATGTAGCCAATAATGGTCCAATAGGAAGCTAGGTTGCACGTTTCATGTTAGTACCAATATTGGCAGCCCATATGGGACCAGTATAGGCCAACCTGGCAGCCCCCATTGGTCCAATAGTGGTCCAATATTGGTGTGCTGCCTGGGTAGCTGCGCTCCCTCAAATATACGCACAGTCTCCTAACTTTGTTGTCGTTGTTTCCCATGTTCTATTGCTTCGTTGGAGTGCAAACCTCCAAGATATTCAGCAGTAGATAACTAGCCATACGCAGGAAAATTTCATTATAAACTAGGTCTTCAGAGGCTTGGCTCCAAATTATACCGCAACGAACACGATTCCCGTAACATTTCCGCGCCTGACAAGGTCTGTGAGAGATGGGTAGGGTGCGCATGTCATCGGGGAGACGGCGCTGCGGTGAGGTGATAGTGATAGGACAGTGACAGGGATAGTGCAGTAAGGTGACGCAATAGGGCAAATCAGGGACCATAGTTGGGAAATCCTTCTTCAGTAAAACTTTCGAAGCTTACTTTTTCAGGTTCGCCCTGGATCTGAAATTTAAAAACTCTGAGATCTTGTCGTCAAGACGCATCAAAGCACCACGAACAGGTTCTGAAAGGAAAATGATAAGCGTGAGGCACGCACATACCTGAAACGCAACTACGAAGGTCTTCTTCAATTACAATCTTAATTTCAATTTTAGTTTCCTTGACGGCGGAAGGAAGAGCAAAAAGCCGGTGAGACTTGATAAAAGGCTCTTCTTACATTGTGAAGCCGACATAGGAATTAAGTTATTGGCACTCTTATTGCTCAATGTAATCGACTCATTAAACACTGAACACAATAAAATGCTAACTACACATTTAGTTTTTTTTGCGTTTTAAATATCCTCATAACTCAATATGCCTAATGAACCAATTAGGCATTCATACAAAATAAACAATGCAATGTAATTGTAACTACATACCTAAGACAACACGACAGAAAGATGAAATACACTGAAAAGGTTAGCCAGCTGTAGGACTCGAACCCACATCTTCTGTATGTATTTGTCCCTTCTATGTTGTTCCAGCCTCAAAACATCACTTCTTTCATGTTCAACACGACAGAGTTCGTTTTCGGTTATGAGTGATGGGTGGAAGTTTTGGTTAGTACATTCGGTTGAATATCGACGGCGAACTATATTTAATGATTTTTTACTGTAATTTATTCGGCAGAAAGGTACGCACCATTCTTATTTTTACATAATTGCAATGAAATTCTGTTATTACATCGAGTGCTGGTTGACTAATTTATAGTCGTACAGTTTAGATAAAGCAATTACCCTGTAGCGTTGGAACAAGCCCACAGTATGCGAAACAAGGCTAAGACATGCAACCACACTGGGCTCTTTTGTGCATTGCCAGCACGTAATTTGTGGTGGTTGAGGTCGTAAGTGGTCGTCGCCACACTAAGAAGTAGTAGTTGCGTGTTGAAAAGCAAATACAAATTAAAAGAAACGAATATACGCAATCTCACTCTTTCAAGCAGAAAATGGCGTTTCCAGCTTAGGTTTCCTTTTACTGTAGCAAGTTTTTTTGCAATATAGTTAACGTGTGTATCTGAAGATATCACTTCTGATGTTTTCAGAATGGGCGCAGTACCAATAGGTCTACCTTTATGACGGATTTTTGCGCTTCCCTGGATGGAGGCGCATGAACGCAATGTTACTCACCGCCGCATGACGTTCGCTTGTATGTATTAGATGCCGTTACATTATTGTTATGCTTTATACCCTTGTAATGGAAATCGTTCTTCATGTCTAGAGCTGAGACTAGCTTGCCATTAAAGGCGGGCTACAAGGCTGTTTTTTTTTTACCTGGCACTTGTGAGCATCACTGCGGAGCATAAATATACCGTGTGGCTCAGTTAAATCCCTGGGCTAAATAATTCGAGAACTTGTGCACCAATCGAAGAACTTTCTGTTTTTACAAGTATCTGCCCGATACCGCCTACAACCTGCGCACCGTGTTAATGAGTTAGAGCTGTTCATTATTTAAATAAACATTCAAATTAGTTTCGTGAAAAAACGTAACTTCTAAAGCAGGGCGCTGTCGGCATTACAATGGGTACTACCCCTTTTGGGACTTTCAGTGGACACCTTTTAGAGAAAAATCTGCCACCGAAGCGGGTCATTAGTTGCAGTAATTAATTGGTTTCGGTTTACATATTTTTGTCGCGGCTGGTAGCGGCAAAGTGCAAAAAGACGTAATTCATTGGTGTAAGGACGTAGTTCATTGGTGGACATGAGAGTGGAAAAGCGTCTTTCCGCGCTTCACCGCGAGGTGAAGGCTAAGGCGTGTCCGTCGTGTCCATGTCCCGTTTCAGGTGGTCTTCAGCGAAGACAAGCTTAACCTGGACGGTCCTGACGGTTCCCGTCAACGCTGGAGAAATTCGCGCAAGGACCTGCTTTAAAATTCTACACGAAACTTCGATGGCAGTCCTTTGGGGCACCTTCGTCATTTCTAGAATGGGCTGAGTAGCCTATTCGAGAGTTCCCCCCCTCCAATGTCACCTCTCTCTGTTCCTTCGTTGTCGACGCCGTTGTGGGTGTGCACTTCCAGCTAGACAATGCTGCAACACACGTGAGCCAGTTCACTCGAGCGTGGATGGAGGCTAAGGAACTCACGGTCCTGCTTTGTACATCCCATAGCCCTAAACTCATTGGAAAGCCTCATTGTGCGCAGAATTTACCCGAACAGACAGCAGTATAGTAGCTGCCGTGATCTCCCATGAGGGATGCGTTAAAGTCAATCGATAACGACAACCTAACCGATTGTGCTCAACGGTGTCTCCTCAACGTTATTGCTGCCAATGGGGACTTGCGAAATATCAAGTAGCAATGCACTAATTGCGCCCTTATGTGCTGCAAAGAACATTTATACAGGGCGTTCATTTGATCAGTTCCAGAGTATGTTTTTTCTTATTATTTTTCTCTTTTTTTTTACGCAGAGGCTATGACAGCAGCATACATGTCGTTTTTGTAGCTGAGTTATACGGCCAACCGGACATCCTCTCAAAGAGGGGGGGATTCCGGGCAAAACCGAGATAGCATCCTATCCTCATTGAAAGTCATTCGATATTTTAAAACTTCCTTCACGAGGGTTGAGATATCAATCGTAGTTTCCCGAATCGTAGAGTTTTTGTACACCGTACGACTTCGGTCCTCACTGTGGGACAACTCATTATTCCATTTCACCACATCACCACCAGCAACGGGGAAGAGTGTCGTCCCTGGCGATGAAACTCGCCACTTATCATCATTCAAATAAAGTTGTTTATTCAATCGCCGGATTTCGATATGCAAATCTACCGAACACGAAACCGCGCCGACCGGCAAGCTAAGAGGACGGTGCTCCTTCCACGTCAGAGACCCACTTTGTTTGGAGCGATGGAAATAGGAGTAGGTGCTCATCTGCTAGTCAGATCAACCGCTTTGCGGCCCATATAAGCCTCCGTCGGCAAAGGTCATGCGCCCCTGAGGTGCACGGTTTTGGTTTCGGCTCGTCTGCATAGGGAAACTCGGCGACGGATATTCCGCGGCACGCGCTCGTCTCAGAATTTTTAAACGAGAAAATGGCTTTCAATGAGGATTTACCAACCATTCTGCTGCCTCGCTTTCTCCCGAAATTGGAAGTTCATAAATTTTAGCTAATTAGTCATGTTCTGGTTACATAGTGTCTTCGACAGGATGTCCACAGGCAGTATAGAACCCACCTGCATAAAAAAATGGCATGTATGGCTTTCATGGAGTTTTGGTTTGAATAAAAACTCTAACAGAAAAAAAAGAAAGAAAGAAAGAAAGAACGCCCTTTACAGAGCTCTGATGGGCATTGAATACTGGTAAATTTTGATGTGATTGGGCGTTGTAGTGAAAATTTAATATGCAAAACGTACGCATCCCATGTTTAAAATAATCAAAAATGACGGTGTCGCGAAGGTCAGTTGGAATTCTGCTTCTCAGGCGGAGTCGTGACACGCGACACTCAACCCCCTGGGATCACAGTGAGCTGTTCCTCAATACAGCAGTCTTCACTTCTCTGCGCAACACCGCCATTTCGATTGTTATGAATACGGGATTCGTACTTTTGGCACCGCAACTTTACACTACGATGCTCAATCGCTTTCAGATTTACCAGGATTCAATGTCGTTCGGAGCTCTATACGTAGACAACACAGTTTGATATCGGCATTGAATAATTGCTGAGCATGGCATACCTGCATCGACAGACTTTTATAAGGTAGCACCCTGTATGTTAGCTGTACTGGATGTTTTACGTACCTAGGTCTACCTGCCAGTTTGTTAGATTTTCGGAATACTGGTCCCGGACTCTTCGAAATGCCCGGAACATTTCCCATTTCAGACGTCGCAAGTCGTACGGCAGCAACAGAGAGTCCGCCCAACGGCGAAGTGTGATGGCTATTACCTGGGCACAGATGCGCTGCACTTCGAATTTCTTGTCGATGAATTTCGCTACCAGGTCATACGTGTCCTGCGCTGTGCCTAGGGCTGGATAGTATCCATCTTTGCTGTGGTTCTTGAAACAAATGCAAAAAAGTATGCAATCTAATCAATAGCAAAACAGGAAAAAAAAAGAGCAAAACAGGCAGTTTGGCGTAAAGCATTCAGCTGCTAGAACCTTTGCGCCAAGCCATAAAGCTAAGCTAAGAAACAACTGTAGCTGCAGGTCTGGTAGAACTTTGCGTTCAAAGGAGAGCACGTTCCTACGACACATATTTCTGATGAGAAATGGTTATCTCGTAATGATGTAGCAGAGGCTACCTTCGACTGTTTGGTTCTGTAATTATATAAACAAAAGTGCAGAAACCGACACTGACGATTTTTGGATAGGTTTTATTGGTACAAGCTTTCGCGTGGAGGTCCACGCTAATGGTTTTGGTTTAATTCATACGCTAAAGCGTGGTTCTCCACGCGATGTGTATCAATTCTGTGTGTATCAAATCTCTGCATCAATTAAACCGAAACAACAATCTTCAGTGTCGGTTTCGAATTTTTGTTTATGTGATCTACGGGACTTGTCTCCCCTCTTTGTATACGCTTCCTGTGGTTATGTGCAACCGGTTGTCATATTTCACAACAACAGCTTTCTTTGTAACTTTGCAACTTTGGTTGGGGTAAGTAATATTTTCACTTACCCCAAAGAGGACGTCCACGGACGGCACACCCGCGTATCTCACAAACGGCAGATGGCTTCCTGAAGCTCGTAGTTGCTCCACCCTATATATATATATATATATATAAAAAAGAAGAAACTGAGTCGCCTCTTCGTATGTTTTATTCATACAGTTTCCTCCATATACGAATTATGCTGTACACTCTCATCCTATCATATACGGCTCTTTGCTAATGTTGTCGCACGCTAACCGCTCTTCGGCAAATTACTTTTGCGTGACGAAGCCACAACCTAGATTATAGCGACCATGTCAATTGCTCCCCTCCCCAGCTTCACAATCTGGAGGCTAGGCGGCGGTACTGGTCATTGAACCGTTTTTGCAATTCGATAGTGCCTTACATTTAAGTTACATTGGAATATTCATAAAAGCAATGCACGTCCCAAAGGGTTCATCATCGTCATCATTCTACGCGCTTTGATGAGCGTTATACAGGGTTTATTCTTTGCAGTTCATTATAAAATGGCTACGAGAGCAGCATAGATACGATTTTTGCAGGTTGGTTATACGGTAAGACGGACATTCTCTCCATGAGATTATATGATTCGAAGATGGCTAATTACCTAAAATTCATCAACTAGCTCCTTAATTAGGAGCTTTCGAGCAAAAGCGAGACAGCGAAACGAGCACCTGCCTTGACATATTGATCGCCAAATTCTGATCTGCAAATGAACCGAAACCGGGTGCACCAGAAGAAGAAGAGTTAATTAATGATTATATGGTAAATAGTCATCTAGTAATCACAGTGATTCGAGAGGGTGTCTGCCTGACCATATAACTCAACTGTAAAGATGACATCTGTGGAGCTATCACAGCTCTTTTATAAGAGAATCTAACTAATAACAATAATAATACTAATAAAAACAGTATAGCGTAGCTGTCGTCTGCTACGCCGGTGCATCCGCTTCTGCATTTCAAACTTCACATTTCTACAGCGCAACCATGATTGAGATCCCGCACACTAGGGTGCCTCAGTACTAGCTCCATCTGCATATAGGGTGAAGGCAGCCGCGTCGTCCGCTACGAATTTCCGCCAATCTTTACGCCCACGCATGGGTCACGATGCGCTCACAAAAATGTAGCTACACGCTTAGCTACACACTACATTTTGGAGTTGAGTAAATACAGAGCAGAGGTGCTTTGAAAAAGTGGGTGAAATCGGTACACAGCATTCATGCATGGTAAGCGTGGATGTGAACATGGCGGTTTTGCGGCATTCCCTTCTACAAAGGGTAACTCAACCCTACACAGGGGGAGCTAGTATTCTGGCGCCATACCACAGACCGATGTGTAGCGCCCCTAGCGTGTTGTAAGGACAGCGTCCGCCTCCATGGATGTTGCACATATGACATATGTGCATAGTGCAGCGAGTAGTGGGGGAAAACACCTGCCTGTGTAGCCCCCACTCCACCGCTTCACCAGTCTTCGACATACGTCGGAAGAGCTGCTTCTATATCAGGCACGTGTCGTACTCGGGAAGATGTGTTCGCATGCATGGGAAAGGGTTAAAAGGCCAGTCGAAGACGAAACACACACAAAAAAAGAGAACTTTTCTTTTTGTGTCGTTCTAGAATGTCCAAGAACTTTATTGCGTTTCCACACAATACATACGACGGAAGCGCATCCGTGGCGCTCACGGCAGACGTTTGATTCCTCTACCCGCGAACAGCTATCTCCTCTTCGTGTACAGGCCACATGACAAGCCATAAAGATATGCGTCGATGTGATACAGCACCTGCTCCGACTCTGAGGATGGATCCCGAGGTGAGATCGGTCGTCGAACGGCTCAGACCGGTGCGTCATCTGCAGTGCAGTGCAGTACTGGCTACCGTGAAACGAATTCCACACTACACTAGGTGTCTCAGGGAGGCCCCGGGCTGAATACTTCGTAAACAAGTGGAGCCATCAAAACACTTTTTTTCTTTTTCCAGTGAGCAGCCTGAAACATCGGCCAAGAACTGAGGAGTTAGTGGCTCAATAATTAAATAATGCTCCGAAATTTTAAATTTTATCTCGGATGGGCTTAGAACCTCTGTTTTACCGAACGGGACTTTCAGCGAAAAATATTACAGAAAAAACCCGAGCTACACCTGATGTTTCGGGTGTCGGGTGTCACCTGATAGCGGGTTCGAGAAATTAATTGGTGTTGGTTCACATATTCCTTGCACGGAGCAGCGTACCAATGCGCTGTTTCGTTCTGCAATCCGGCTGCCAGTTAGGGGCTCATCCGCCTGGTTCACACATGGGGGTGACGGAAGATAAGAACATACGGAGGAGACGTTCCGGTACGCTTTCTCTTTCTCAACCCGCGATACATTCGCCATCATCAGGATTAAAGGCACGCCATCTCACCTACCGAACATAGAGTCACTAAATAAGCTTCGCTTCAGAGTATCGACACTGAGGTACAAGGAAGAGGGAACGCCATCTTGTTTCCGCACCACACCGGTATCTTCCCCATTTGAGGATCAAAGGCGGCTAACATAATGCTCCCTGTGGCATAGAGAAGCGTGTATGATTGTTGTGCGATAATCCATGTACTGTCAACGAGAGCGTTCCGAGGATGTCAAGGTGAGCTCAAGGCCGTCAACTGCTGCTTGCAAACGAAAGGAACATTTCACCCGCGCACGATAGATGGCATCGTGCGCTAATGTGCGCATTGCGCGTGCTCATGGGCAGCGTGGCGCGGAAACAAGATGGCGCATGCTCGCTCTTGAAACTGAGTGTCGATACTGTGAAGCGTAGCTTATATGGTGACTCTAACCGAACACAGTCGGGCACCGAAGGAGAGGGAACACTGAAGCGCCTCTTGTGGCTCTCCCTTATCTCCCGTCACCCCGGTGTGTAAACCAGGCGGATGAACACATGATTGGAAGCCGGATAGCTGAGCCCATCAAGCCAGCGAAGGGGGACATCTCAACATGTGAGCCGCCATGACCGATACGGTATGCCTAGCGTGTTACGAACGGTGTCTCCCACGAGTTCCGTGCGCCATTCTTTCGTGTCGCAGCACAAGGTTGAAACCGTACGATACTCATTACCCAGGGAATGCAAGCGGACAGGTGATGGCAGACAAAACAAACACTTCGCACACGGCATGGCACACGAAGCCCAGCGGAAGCGACTTGCATTGGATTGGATAGCATTGCGCCGAACGCACCTGGTCTTCACACGTGGAAAGGCTGTGGCAAATCCGGTCGAATCCAGAATATCGATCATGGCGTGTCCCGGACATTGGGAGAGGGTCTTGCCCACGTCCAACTCCCTTACTCTCCCCTATCACTCTCTCTCTCCCAGCTTTGCTTCTAGCCTCTCTCCTTACGATTTCTACGGCTGAGCCAAAGGGTGCATTAGTACTACTCCCCACTTTCAATCAAAGCATATACACCGTTTTCCAGCCAACCACACACGGCGCTTCTGCAACCAAGCAGAAGCCAACAAGCGGTACCAGAGAGGAACCGTACGGCCCGTGTCAAACCGGTGTGCTTTCTTCCTCTAACAACTTTATTTTCGACCTTGGAGAGTGGGGAGTTTCATCGCCACTTTCTTCCTCTCTTGCTTGAGCGGTAAGCAGTTTTCAAGTTTCAACAAATTTCCTCAAACAACAGTTTTCAATGTGCTGCACCGGCTAGGCGGCGCTGTGCTTTCAATACGGTGGCGTTCATGGGAAAATCTTGTATATAAGGGCCGGGTCCCATAGCTGTATGCGAGCAGCAGCAGCAAAGCGGCAGCGGTTCGGCAGCAGCAACACGGCAACATGGCAGCAGAGCAGTTTTCTGCTGCGGCGGCTCTGCTGCTAGAGGCGTCCCATAGCTTCGTTTTGAATTAGCGGCAGCAGCGGCGTAGGACGTCCAAAACGTGTTGGCAACTACGGCATTGTTTACGTTTCGAACATTCCGAAGACTTACGCAGTAGCTAAGCCTTTTAGTACGCACACGTAGGAATGCAACTCTAGTTGAAAGGCTGATATGAGTGGGATAATTATGGATCTGTAGCTCACAAGTGGACAGTGAAATGATTGTGGGAGTGGTCCGAGCCTCATATTACAGTCGACCCCCGTTTATCCGGACGGTGCCGTTCCCGGCAAAATCGTCCGGATACCGGGGCATCCGGATAAATGAAACGACCGAATAGAAACGTCCTACAGAGCAAGGTTTAATTAAAACACAGAAATCTCGTCAATGACAGCTGTTACATAGTAGTGTAGGCACTCGATTCCTGCAAACTTTTGCTAGTTTCATAGAGTTGAGTAATTTTTCGCAGCGTGTGACGTCACACTAGCAGGGCAGTGGCCTGGAGGTCAAAGTTCACCAATCTCTCTCCGCGGCAGCCATAGGCGCCGACTGCGGGAGCCCTTGCCCCCCCCCCCCCCCGGAACACGAACTAGGGGGGGGGGGGTGCCTCCCTCGGGAAGTCCCGCTAAGAGACTGACACCAACCTTTGGGGCTCGGCGGGGCCGGGTCAAAAGAGCAAAGAGGCACTAACCCCAAAAATACATCTTGCAATTTGTAAATTATGTATCCGCCCACCATACTCATTATCACAGTAGAAGGTGAGGCGAAGAAACACAGAGGATGACACAACACATAGCCTGAATTTCGCCCAAAGCAATCAGATCAATGAAACGAAGCAGTCGAAAAGGTACCAGCAGCTGCCAGTGAGGTGTAACGGTAGGATCTTCGGAACGCATATTCGTTGGGAGCGGGTTCAACTCCCGCTGCTCCATTTCATTGACCATATTTATATATTGCGCGCATTTCGGGTCAAACACCGAGGATTCGATGCACTTTGTTCCTTTTGCACTCAGTTTTCAAAGGCGTAATGAGTTCATTTGTGCACATGTTAACTGTTTACGTTCTTTGTTTTTTTTTGTTTTGTTTTTTCTGTTCTTCCTTCGTCTTGTTTCTATACCAGTTCTGCATACATCATAGGATCCCGCCAGAGTGTGTGATTCTTCATCTTTAGTTTTGTGTACTTCATTTTTCTTCTCCTTTTCTTTCCTTCTTTTTGCTTTCTTTGCCTTTTTGTGTTCCCCCTTTCACTTTTCTTAAAATAACAAGCCGACATCCATCTGGCTTACCTTTCCTTTCTTTGTTTTCTTAATACAACATACCCCCCCCCCCGCCAGAGTACTTACTTCGCGGTGTGCCCTTGCCCCCCCCCCCCCCCCCCGGGAAAATGAAAACTCTCTGCCTCTAGCGGCAGCATTTCCTTAACGCACTTTTGAGGCTTCGGTGCAGTCGCGTCACGTCAGCCTGGTTGGAAAAATGGAGGAGCACCCTCACTCTCGCTATGCGAACTCACCTCCTCGTTCGGTTCTTTAAAGGAGCAGTCGAGCAGCACACAACTTTGTTTCTATTAGGCGCCCGACAACAGTTTTCCCACAATTAGTACAACCGTAGCGAAATTGGGACGCCTGCAATAGCCCCCTGAATCTCCAATGCGCGAAACACACTCCTTCGACTTCACGATAGACACGTGGTAGGAACGCTCCTCATTGGACCTGGGATCTCATGATCGAGGTGAGCAACACCGCGCAGGCCGGAGCGTCTGCTACCGCTTCGGAGACTTTAGGCGTTTTCCGGCTACGTGATGTCCGAAACGGAGGACTAGAAGGCTATCAACGACACGAACACGATTTTTTTTGGGACCGCTGACACCACGGGAAGAACGACTGGTGCAGCACGAATCTAATTATGTGTTGTACAGCGATACCCCAGTGCTTCCCGACAGTGTGCTCACCGTCTTCACCGCACAGTTGGTTCAATTAGAGTCACTAAGTAAGCTTCGCTTTAGAGTATCTATACTAAGGTCCAAGGGGGAGCAGGAGCGCCATCTTGTTTCCGCACCACACCGGTACCATCCCCAGTTGAGGATCAAAGACGGCTAATATAATGCTCCCTGTGCGATAGTGAAGCATGTATGATTGATGTGTGATAATCCATGTATTGTCCACCAGAAGATGTCAAGGTGAGCTCAAGGCCGTCAACTGCTGCTGCTGAGAGGAATATTTCACCCGCGCACGATAGATGGCACCGTGCGCTAAAGTGCGCTAGAGTCACTGTACCTGGGGGAAGAGTATCGCATTCGCTTTCCCCGTGCCGCCGCCTTGCTCATTCGCCGAGGCGCGTCTCGTGGTGCGTTTTCCTCCTCTTTGCTTCCAACCTCTCGCCGGGTCTACGGGGAACGCGATAGCTGGGACGCATGTGCGCGTATGTTCGTGTGCCGCTCTTGGTTTTTTGTACGTGAAATGGATCTCAGAGAGCTGAGGAACTATGAACAACCATGTCTGGATGTTGTGCTGCAACGGGACAGAGTCAGGCAAAGCATTTTTCTGCATTCCGACGGGCAAAAGTGACGAGACGCGTAGATCGGCACAGAACCTGCCGGAAGAACTTCGCACCTACGAATAACACACGTTTGAGCGAGGTAAATTTCGTGGCGTGTTTATTTTTCATTGCAGAACCTTTGCACACAGTATTGAATAACAGTTCAACTGTGCGAAGAACAGCTGGGCGTATCAAAGTAGTGCTTGTTGGATCTTCCCATTGCGTTCCCTGTCCTGCGGTGCTAACAAAACGCCACTATCAGGACTACTTCACACGCGACGACTTCGAGGACAAGGAGATTCGAAAGAAGTTGAAGTGGACGGCAGTCCCAAGCAGTTTTGCATACCAGACACCTACGAGGCTGAGGAAGGCTCCTATCCCCCGTTCTTCGCACGCAGAGTTCTCCGAGGAGTCACCAAAAGACTTGCACACTGAAGTTGATGACAACATAGTGTAAGATCAAGGGGCAGTCGAGGATGGTAATGCGTCGAAATATATGTAGATATGCACTATGAAAATTATTGAAACTTCTGAAAACTATTCCTAAATATTGAGTAACTATTCCTAAATGTTGAGCTGTAATTGTGAGTGAATCAACTTTGCAGAGGAAGACAACACCGTCACAAATTTCTGTGACCAGAGCATCAAGGAATATGCACAGGAAAAACCTGCAGACAAGTCATGTGATGGTCCCCTCGACGAGGTCGCAGTCTTAAAAGGAACGAGCAAAGGCTGAGACGGAATGTAGTGACTTGAAGCTCACGGTCTACTCCTCATGGAAGATCAACTGCTTGCGTTGGAGCGGGGGATTGGAAGACCAACCCACAGCACTTTACATGGACGTGAAAAAACGTTGGCATTCACATAGCCATTGAACGTGTGAAATAGAAATTTAATTGGGAAGAGATGAGAATAAAACTGGTGGAGGTTATTTATGTTAACCTGAAGCTGCACACACGAGCACTATAGTTTTATGTCCACAAAACAAGTGAACTAAAAGAAAAAAACTCATCTATAGAACGCAAACGAGACTCGATTATGCCTTTTAGAGGCGAACACGCGCCAACATAATTCGTCTGTTAGCTACAGAATACAACAAACTATACTGTAGTGACGTTCGTGCCCTGTTCCATTAAGTATTAGCCGAGTCCCACCACAGGAAGTCACAAAATTTTTGGTGCACAGCAGCGAAATCAACGCAATGTAACACTGACTACAGCTATCCTAACACGCGATCCGCGGCGGCTTGGAAGCAATATGGCTGCCGGAGCAGACGACGCGGAGCGGTTGCGGTACTCTTCCCCCGGTACAGTGACTCTAGTGCGCTGTGCGCGTGGGTAGCGTGGCGCGGAAACAAGATGGCGCATGCTCGCTCTTGGAACTCATTGTCGATTCTCTGAACCGTAGCTTATTTAGTGAATCTAGGTTCAATGGCCAACAGGTGGCGCCACAATAGCGCCGTCATTGCTTGCTTTCTGCTACTGCGAGTTACAGCGGGGGCGACAGTGGACGACGGGCTGTAGAGCTACAGCGGGGGCGACAGTGGACGCTCGAGAGTTCGAAGAAAACCTCATTACCCCCCGGCACTAAATCAGGGAAGTGACGCCCGGATTTTGCACTGCTCAACGTTACGGGGTGCACAGTTTGACAGCCGTGACCGTTGGCAGTAAATTTGGACCAGAGGGCGGGGATTACGAGGTGACGCTCCTGTCAAATGTTTTAAAACAGTCCAATTAGGGCTTGAAACCAGGTTGTCGAACCGAAACGTTTTTCGTTCCGGTTTTCGTTCCGGTTACATCATAAACGATCCGGTACCGGTTCTGCTCCGGAGCAAAAAAATAACGGTTCATACCGGTTTTTAACCGGTTCCGCTTCTGCTGGGAATATTCATCCCCACACACAAAAAAAAAATCAGTGTTACAAAATGTAAACCCGTTTATTCTGCATACACGGTATCAATAGACAGCTGTGAAATTGGTAGCTCCTATCTAGACCCCGAGCTAGACCCCTAGCTATGGGGTAGCGTTCCACTCCTAGAGTGGAAAACCTCCCCACTTCATCATCGGAATATATATGTTGTTGTTGGTAGCTCCTGGTTCCTGTAGGTTATTGTCTGTTCAAATGGGATTTCTCGTTTATTGAACCGCATGCTACAAACGGACTTGTTTGTCGTGATGTCATACGTAAAGTAATTTCTTGCTGGGTTGGAGCGATTGCATCCCATCCGAATGTCTGTTGCTACTGTCTAGCCAGCAATCACCACCGCACGAGTACGACGCAAATCGAGGAACACTTTCATTCACAAACGCGCTCGACGGCTCCGTTTTATTTTCTTCCTGTCCTGCCATGTGTAAATAAATAAGTTGTTCCTACCGTTTAATATCACTCTTTGATTTACTCACCACCGGCAACTTGACATCGCCTATTTTTTTCTGCCTTCGTATCTGTCCTGTTCACAAAAGAGTTGCCACTTTGCAAGGGCTTGCCCTCGCGTATGCGTAAATGTATTCAACTTAGCTGCTCTCAAACAAGGGACGCGTTGCGCGACATTACCGATAAAGAAGCCGTTATGCAGCCCCCTTGGGTCGCTGTTTAGTTGAGGAGATTTTTTGGGGATCAAATTAAAACGAACACTACGGCACATTGCTAGAGAGTCACATGTACCTCGAAGTCTGTGTGGGTGCGCGAACTATAAACCATTACGAAGGGAGCCTAAGGGTCATACTATACCGACATACATTCCACCGTAAACAGAACCCTCGTAAAGTATCCATGACATGACTTCAGAGCACACGACGTCTGTTTCATTCGCCTATCCGTAGTCCAAACCGGCGAAGTTCTTGGACCGAAAACCGTTAAATATATTTTCCGGTTTCCCTCTTGAGCGAAAAAAACGTATACGGTTTCGATTCCGTTCCGGTTCGCACCAAAATAGCGGTTTTTTTCGGTTTTCGGTTCCGGTTTTCGGTTCGCTCCGACACCCTGCTTGAAACACTTTGAACCCGGGGCAGTCGATTGGTGGTCCTGGATTGAGGTTGTGGCCCAACCATGACCCTTTTAAGAAGGTGTCGGGGCCCGAAGAGAGAGAGAAAACACTTGCCAAGGGTCTGGGACCCGTGTGAATTTTGACTCCAGCCTAGAGAGTTTGGTATGTATGTCGAAAGCCATATTCGTTTGCAGTGTACATAAGTGTAAATAAACCTAGTCGTTGCTGAGCCCCTTGTCCGTCAGACGTCTTCATGGAAACCAGTTCCCGGTCATCGGACGGCACTTCGAACCGATCCTCCAGCTAGAGAAGCAAGTGGAGGAAGTAGAAATGCCTTACTGTGAATGCCTTACTCCCTCTAAGCATAAATGCAGAGCAGAGCATCCCATGAGACTGCTGTCTACTCAGCGATAGGTAATCGGAACAACCCGTCCACTCCGACCAGAACTCCCACATTATGTGAACGCGACGGCGATCGCTTGGAGCAGCCAGACGGAGCCCTAAGTTGGTGGTTGTTGGCGGATTAGAGGCACCCAAGGCACTGTTGGCGGGTTGGAACGCATCGAAGGCACGAAAATTTACAGATTTGAATTTTGTCGCCTGGAAATTTTGGGCAATTTTTCCGGAGACGAAGAAAAAAAACAAAAAAGAAACGTTTTTTCCCCAAAATTTCCGGGTTTTTTTCCCAGGGCTTCGCATCTCTAGTCAGGCGTTGCCTTTCTTATCCACACGACCCTGACCTCCGGGTTGGTGAGCTATTCGCTATACGACAACTCACTTCGCTGATGTAGATAGGTATACAGCAGATCAAACCTAGTTTGTCGTGACTGGGAATTAGCGAATGCATCGGAGAGACGCCCTACAGCAAACGCCTCGGAAGTAATATCGCTTTAAATGGCGCACTGGCCCATAAGACCCTCCCCATCTGTATGCGTACAACGAAAGATTCCACACAAGCAAGAAGCAAGAAGCAAGTGGAGGAAGAAATCTTACTGGCGCAGCCCGACAGGACGTTCACCATCTGAAGACTGTGACCATCCGGGCGGAGGGACAAGGCTTGCAAGTTGCAGCAACGAAGGTACAACGCACGTTAACGTACAGCAAGGCATCGGTACATCGGAGACCGTCCAGGAAACTGAGAGGACAGCTCCGATCACCGACAAGAAAGCCGACGACAAGGAATACAACGAATTCCACGACGACAGGCAGTGCAGTCGTCATCGAGGCCACGTCAGGAAAGCACGTCAGCTGCCACATCGACTACATGACCGGGAAGCGCAATGGTGTGACGGGACGGTTCAACAGGCCATAGGAGAACACATCGGAGCTACGGCGGAGCACCTGAACTAGTCCACGAGGTAGGTGGGTGTTGGTCGCTCCTGAGGTCCATGTAGATAGCTTTTGCCGCGTTGGGTACTAGCTGGAGTGTTCATGGTAGAAAGTGTTGAGCTTTTGTAGTACATTGTAGCTTGGTCGTAGGAGGAACCTAGTGTTGGCGTACCAGTGCGAGCTGGTGACACCGGGGTTGTTGTGTGCTAGTGGATGCTAACGCGCAGTAAAGTTAGGCAGGAAAAGGCAAAATTCAGGGCAAAGAAGTCCCGATCACTTTTGCAAGCCACAGATTTTCTGAAACGCAGACTCGTTGGGCAGCAATCGAGCGTGAGGCGTTCGCGGTCATCTGGGCCCTTAAAAAGTTTGATCATTGGGTATTTGGGGGTCAAATCACCGTGGTAACAGACCACAACCCGCTTGCTTATCTGACTTGCACGACACCCCAGGGGTCTAAGCTTGCGCGCTGGGCTTTAGCACTGCAGCGATATAATGTAAATATTGTTCACCGCAGAGGCAGCGCTCATGGCAATGCTGATGCTTTGTCGCGGTTACAATTTGAGTAGAGATAGGTCGCGGAGAACACATTTATGTTCCGATTGAACGGACCTCTTGAGCCGCTACCTCCCACTCCTTCGTCGAGTGATGGGTGCGTGCGGACTGCTCCTTATGCCAATGTCTGTCATTGCATGTGTTTGTTTATGTCACATTTGCACAGATATTGTTTGCAGAATCACTTATGCGAGGTCACCCCGCTAAGGGCTTGTGAGCTGTTTTTCTTCGTTATACAAATCAGACTGCTATCATGTATAGTCCAACCCGTGTTGATTTTGTTCATTGTGATGTAATCGTACCCCACAAGGAACTTAAGGGGGGAGCTATACGGGTTGTACAGCTACAGCGGGGGCGACAGTGGACGCTCGAGAGTTCGAAGAAAACCTCATTACCCCCCGGCACTAAATCAGGGAAGTGACGCCCGGATTTTGCACTGCTCAACGTTACGGGGTGCACAGTTTGACAGCCGTGACCGTTGGCAGTAAATTTGGACCAGAGGGCGGGGATTACGAGGTGACGCTCCTGTCAAATGTTTTAAAACAGTCCAATTAGGGCTTGAAACACTTTGAACCCGGGGCAGTCGATTGGTGGTCCTGGATTGAGGTTGTGGCCCAACCATGACCCTTTTAAGAAGGTGTCGGGGCCCGAAGAGAGAGAGAAAACACTTGCCAAGGGTCTGGGACCCGTGTGAATTTTGACTCCAGCCTAGAGAGTTTCGTATGTATGTCGAAAGCCATATTCGTTTGCAGTGTACATAAGTGTAAATAAACCTAGTCGTTGCTGAGCCCCTTGTCCGTCAGACGTCTTCATGGAAACCAGTTCCCGGTCATCGGACGGCACTTCGAACCGATCCTCCAGCTAGAGCAGCAAGTGGAGGAAGTAGAAATGCCTTACTGTGAATGCCTTACTCCCTCTAAGCATAAATGCAGAGCAGAGCATCCCATGAGACTGCTGTCTACTCAGCGATAGGTAATCGGAACAACCCGTCCACTCCGACCAGAACTCCCACATTATGTGAACGCGACGGCGATCGCTTGGAGCAGCCAGACGGAGCCCTAAGTTGGTGGTTGTTGGCGGATTAGAGGCACCCAAGGCACTGTTGGCGGGTTGGAACGCATCGAAGGCACGAAAATTTACAGATTTGAATTTTGTCGCCTGGAAATTTTGGGCAATTTTTCCGGAGACGAAGAAAAAAAACAAAAAAGAAACGTTTTTTCCCCAAAATTTCCGGGTTTTTTCCCAGGGCTTCCCATGTCTAGTCAGGCGTTGCCTTTCTTATCCACACGACCCTGACCTCCGGGTTGGTGAGCTATTCGCTATACGACCACTCACTTCGCTGATGTAGATAGGTATACAGCAGATCAAACCTAGTTTGTCGTGACTGGGAATTAGCGAATGCATCGGAGAGACGCCCTACAGCAAACGCCTCGGAAGTAATATCGCTTTAAATGGCGCACTGGCCCATAAGTCCCTCCCCATCTGTATGCGTACAACGAAAGATTCCACAGAAGCCACGGATATTACCCTTGTGATCGCAGTCTTATATAAATCATGTAATGAATAGCAGTCAACAAGAAACAGCTCGCAATGTTCGTAGCAGACGGTTTTTCTACCAACGAATGAGGGGGCTCTCTAGCACAAACGTCACACTAGAGTGGGTGTGGTCTGCAGTTGGAGCGCTCCAAACTGTCACCGCGGCAGCGATTTTGCAAATTAATTGCGCCGCGGTGAAACAACTTTGGACACAAATACTTTATAGGAATGCTCTTCATATACTGCTTTACAAGATGACAGCAGTTTTTGGCCATGTTAGATATACCACTTTAACTTTCCTTTTAATGCGCCTTCGCTGACACGAAACGTTTCGGCAGACTCCCTCGCTCAGTAGGGAGGATTTAGCAGGTTGGACGGCCTTTACGTTAACGGTTCCGGAAACATAATATGACAAGCGCCTGTTTCCTTTGAAGTGGCTGACATCGCGTTGCTGATCTTTGAATTGTTTACTCATTTGCGTTCCACGACGTTCTGGAATATGGCTCGCAAATTGCAGGCTGCCCGTGCTTTGCAGAATGAAAATAGTGCCAGACTGGCGCCGCACCGAAGAGGCGGGAGTAGGACTTAAAAGTATCGTAAGGCAAAGAGAAATCAGCATACATCGAAGAGCTCGCTGCATATAAATAACTGACAACATAGCACACACGTGATATGTCACTAATAATTTTTAATTTGTTGTTAATTTAAAATTCTGATAAAATCGGTCGAGGCGACGCCTGGTGTGACACAGGCTTCATTTTAGCGGGCAACACTGGCGCTCATGCATCCAGCATTTTCTGTTTTGACTTTGGTTTCCACGAAGTGCGTCGTCGCTTGATAGACACAGTGCTGTGCACGTGCGGTGTAGTTTCGCCGCTGTACTTGACGGCCAAAGGGAAGTTGTCTAATTCGGCATAGTGTTGCCAACAGTATTCAGTCTTGATTTTCTATGAAAACCTGAGCATGATTGGGACGACAATTGCGTTGTTGGAATTCTGAGGGGATTACGTCATTTTACGAGATTCTGCCGCAACTATTTTACGGTAACTAATTGGGACCGTTCTGCAGAATGGCTGACTTGCGCCACAGCCCCTTTCACCCATCCCCTGAAGTGTTCTCCATTCATCATCATTGTTATGCTGCTTAGATTACATCGTGAATACTTGCGTTTGAAATAGCCTACATGGCGTCCAACGAATTATGTGTCTTTAGCCTAGTAATGTCGGTTCAATCTTCGTTATCCTCATTAGGCATGCTGAGGTCGTATTAGGGAAGGACGAGTGTCCACGTTGTCCGGCTACACGGACACCGCGGGGTTATGGCGTAGGTGGCGTGTTGTGCAGCATTCGCGCAAGTATAGAGTTCGCAGATGCGCCGCCATTGCTGTGGGAGATGCGGACGCGATGGCCGAAAATGCGGAACGCAAGCGGCGTGCGGCCGATAATGACAGGAAGCGGCGTACGACAAAGCGTGCTGCCAGTACACTCGGTCAGATGTGCAGAAATGCGCACCAAAGAGAGTGACTTTAACAGGAAGTGAACGCGTTTCTACACGAGGCTTATGGCATCCTATGGTCCGGCAGACACCGTCCTTCGTCTGCTGCAATGCTATCACATTTCGTACGTGTTTGGCGGTGCGTCAGATTTTTAAATGAAATTGCGCGCTAAGAAAGCTTCGTTTAGCCTTCGTTTAGCTTCGTTTCTAGCTTCGTTTAGCCTAAGTGTTTTACAAAGAGGTTTTGATACATGGGTTGCCAAATTAGGAGCGGTTTTCAACTAGCAAAAGTACCCTTCCGATGTTCCTTCGAGGGTCATCCTTTCAGCGTACAGGTGATGTTCCCCGGCGCGTTTTGGGCTCCAGACGCCGTGTGCTTACGCCTCAGCAATTAGGAGAGAGATCCATCGTGCTTGGTTCAAGATTATGATCTGAGATGTAACGGTGAGACAAATGAATTCGCACCAATCTCTGAATGTGATGGTGCATTCTAGCTTATAACCACTCAGACACATTGACGTCGACAAGATAGCGAGGGAAATAGACAGATAAACCAACAGCCATATTTGAAGTCACCCTGGATGGCGCCATGTTGATCTCACCTTGCCTTGTTTGCAAATGGCGGACATTAGGGACTCGTGCGGTGAGCATCTTTCCGCGCGTACGCTTCGAAATTCCGTGGTATTTATTGGTTCCGTAATGCCGTCAACAATTTAATTTGAGGAAGCGGCTCTATAGCGAATTCATCTGATTGTCCTAGTGCAGAAAACGTTGCACTGGCTCAAGTGTGCATGTCCCACGGCCGTTTCAACCCAACTTGCGTTGCGCACTCGGGTTTCATTGGTCCTTCGTTTCGCTCTTTGTTCGTTTGTGCCTTGAACGAAGGAGTGTAAGGCTTCAAATTTCAAGGCGAAACGCCTGGCGGTTGCGCGCTCTATGTACTTCTATCTCGTTGATTGGCGTATATTTTTCCTTTTCTTGCTTGCTGGTGGTGCCGCATAGCTTGTATCAGTAGCGTAGCCAGAGGAGGGTTCAAATTCCGAGTTCAAACCCCCCAATTCTTATTATCGACAATGCATCTGAGAGAGGGAAAGCAGCGTGAAGTCCTCTTCCCGATGTAAAGCATCCGTGGAACGCCTCCCCTCATATTTTTCTGGCTACACATTCGATTGGTTTCTTTTTATTGTCTTACCATTTTTACATGGTACCGTGATAGGAGCGCTAGGCAACCTTGTTCCAGTATTTATCGGTGTGTAGTGACCGGTACCCTAACCGGTATTTCTCATATAGGCTTGTACAAAATGCTCACAAAAAGTACTTAAATTAAGTTACTCAGTACAGGGCAAAAGAGTAACTGATTCGAGTACTAAATACCAAATCTTGAAAGTATTTAAGGTAGAGTATCAACTACCCTGAAAAGTAACCCGTTACTTTCAAGATACTTTGACGTCACAGTTGGAATTCGCTATCAGAGAAATGCGAAGAGCGTGAACTTGAAAATGGCGTCACCAAAAATACCTTTATTAGCTCGGAAGAACAACTGCTTTCGAAAACTACGACATACTACTTCTTTTTCTCTTTTTTTTTCTATTCATTACCCCCACTATTGAACAGGCGCCCTAAAGATGCGAACTAATGCTCTACGGAAACGACAGAGTTCACTGTAAGAACAGCAGATGTTATGTGCAAACCTACTGGTAGTTCCATGGTTCCCGTAGCTCTGAAGAGAACGGCTCTGAAACGGGTGAGGGCGGAAAAAGAAAGCTAGGCGAGGGTGCGGCTCGTGGACGATAGACCTCTCCCTGTTTGTAAATAAATGACGTCATAGTGTTCGAGAGCGCCACCAATTTGGTAGAGTTCAACTACGCTCGAAGCTAGGGACGAATAAGGTCGCGCCCGGTCTTGAGGGGATTACGATGGTCCCTGAAAGGGACGCGACCTTCGGTCCTACTTTTCTTTCAGTAGGAGGCAGCGAACAGGAGTCCATTCGTGGAACCCAGCCCTCCTCTTCAGACTTGTTTCGGTTTCAGTCTGTCTACCAACGTCATGATGACGTTTCTCGGGTAGAGCTCTACTGCGCAGAGTTTCGGCAACGCAGGAGGTGGTGCAACATCGTTCAAGTCGGCGAAGCGAATAGAACACATCTCGTGACGGGCACAGCGAATGACTGCGGAGTTATCGCACAGATAGTCCCAATCGATAATTATGTCGTAAGAACAGGTAAGGAGAACTAGGAACTCAGCCGGGTAACATACGCCTTCAATTGTAAGTCGGACTGTGCATACTGCGACAGATAAAATAGGCTCGCTGGCAGCACATCTCATTAGGCGGTCGGGGAAAGGAGTGGTCACTTTATGCAACCGCTTGCCCAAATCAAGGGGTACAACAGAGGGAGCAGCACCAGTGTCGAAAAAGCAAGAATGGGACGTTCGTCGAAATCAATAAGCATTCACCGCATAATGTTATGACTTCATAACATTGTGGGGTGAATGCGAAGGCGTTTCAGGCTGACAACATCCCACCCTTTCAATGCCCACAAAGCGACAGTCATCATAGTGAAATAAACATTTTGTGTACAAATTCTAATCCGTCCTCGCTCAATCACACACAGCTGACGCTGGAAATCGCGCTACAGAAGTCGTAACCGTTCTTGAAATTTCTCTTCTTATGATTGCTTTATCCTCATAAAGAGTTAATATTCGTTCCCCGTCTCTCTACGGCTTTCGGCACGGTTGTTCCATAAGAGCACTAAATGGCCTCAGGGGTTTACCCGCCGCATACCCTTCAGGAAAACACATCGCCAGTCAACACACATTGTTGGTAGAATGCAGGATTAACGTTGAATATTGCTGAACAATGTAGAACGCAAAATGCGAACATTGGTTCCGCGCTGACTTTACGTAGTTAATTCAGCATGTGAAGTGTTTTACGTGGATATACCGTGGATTTGTAGCACACAAATTAATAGTACATTGCCATATGTGAAAACAGCGTCGATAACTGTAATGGAAAGTCACAGAAGGACAGACGCTGAATATGCAACGCTGCTTTTGCGAAAATTTTGCCTGATGCCTTTAGCAAAAAGCAGGCTCAAACAATGTGGATCTGCCGCGCAGGCCGTTCAACAGCGCTTTACCAAGATTGCTTTTGCGTGATTCTGCTACTATTAACATTGCAAAAGATCGCACAAAGTAAATATTAATGTGGTAGTAATTCCATACGTGAAAAACCTATAGCTGATGGGAAACCAGTAACTGGTCTCCCAGTAATCCAGGCACGGTTATTTTATCAAATTCAGAGAGTCTTAAAAACTCTACCTATAATCCAATTCCATTCATTCCAAGGAAAAATAAACGTTTGGGCGTTTGAACCCCATTTCCTCCGCCATCCACCTTCATCCCATCTTCTTAGCTCTGCCCCCCCCCCCCCCCTTGCCATCTGAGAACACTCACATCACCGTACTACCGTGAGCCTGGCGCCCGGCCAGCCGGTGACAGTAGAAATCTGCGCAGAAGGCGTATTTTTTCGTCAGGCGCAGAAGAGAGCATCACGTGATGCACTAGCCCGTTGCGCCGTTGCAGCGGTTAATTTAAAACCAGTGTTGCGAAGACTACTGGAATTTCAGTAGATCTACTGGACTTCGAGTCGGTCTACCGAAATACTGAACAAAGAACAAAACGCGCTTAAATCTACTGAATATCTTGCTAGAAGCGTGATTTTACATCGCGAACTCTAATTGACGTTTGCTCACACTGCCTGGTTGCATTGTAGCCCGCGTTCGACCGAGAAAATCATGTCGTTTTGATATAGTAAGGCGTCTACGCGTTATCTGGCATCTGCAAGCAGTCACCTTTAAAAACGCGAGCGACTGCCCAAGTAAAACAATTTATAGCAAAGACATTGCAGAAGTATGCATATTCCACAGGACACCCGGTAACATAGCAAACATGAGAGAACTAACGTTCTGGGGCTGGAACAACATAGAAAGGACAAATGCATACAACGCCTTTCTATGTTGTTCCAGCCTCAGAACATCAGTTCTCTCTTGTCAACAGTTCCCGCTTGCGTCGATCCCGTCGTATGAATGAGACTGTGTGAGTGAGCAAAAATGTAAGAGTGAAAGGAGGATGAGCGAGAAAGAGTGGCTGGTTTGTCCCTTCAGATGACGCACCCTTGGAAGTCGCTGAGGAGGTGTGTTAGCTTAGCTGAATTGGTAGAGCCCTGGACCGGCAATCCAGAAGATGTGGGTTCGAGTCCTACAGCTGGCTAACCTTTTCAGTGAATTTCTTCTTTCATAGCGAACACGACAAGTTCCGACGAGCTTCGGTCGTTAGGAAGTTTCGTTGTAAACATCCTCTGCTTTCCGCATTCGAGCGCGTGGGTGGGACGGATATTTTCTGAGGTCAACCTCATGAAAACGAAACAGCTTTCGACAGAAACTATCACTGGACTAATGCACACAGAGCGACTGATAGGAGACAACAACTGCTGTAACTTCACTGGTGACTTAGTAGAAACATTATATGAGCCAGAGTACGTGATCGAATGACGGTGTGCAAGGACATCCTTACTGTGTACACCATATAAAAAGTAAAATCTTGTTATTTTATCGCCTATATGTCGTGATAGTTCGTGTTTATTTATCATACGGCCCACTAGTTAGGTCGCCTTGGAGCGTTTCGCCCTTGTTTTTAGTACATCTACTGAGTTCTACTGAATTTTCTGATGCCGACCTCCTGAACTTCCGCCTAAGTGGCCTGGCAACACTGTTCCAAACTGTTCCAGACGCCGCTGGAGGATGGAGTTGAACATGACGGCGTCTCGATGTCTTGGAAGAGTGCGGTAATTTCCAGCGCGAACAGCTCCAGCACAGTCCACATGCGCCACATGCCACATGCGGCCACAGTCCATACAGGTAAACGGCCGTGGTGTCTTTATTTGTTAGCGTTCGTTTGAGACTCTACTATTCTTCCAGTCGATTCAGCCCACCGAGTTCATAAAATTCAAAACGATCCTTGCTATGCTTGTAGGCACATTAGCGTGCGTGTGCTACTTTTAATTTCTGGTCGATTCACTGTAGTATTCATCTTAGTTCTTTTAGGAAACTGTATCTTTGAGCAAGCTTGGAGTCATTTACCGTCTGATGCGTTACAGGTAAGAATGCTACGTAAATCGAAAGATTCTCTAACGTTGATATGTCTATCATGTCTGTGTCGTTTTTCTCAGTGTGCTTCGACGGCGGAACTTCTACTTGGCCGGTGAGTTCCAGATATTGGAAGACACGAAGGAACAATTAAATCGGTAGCCGTTCATAAGGCAACAAGTGACCAGAAGCTACAGTTGCGTCACTAGCAGGCAGGGCACGAGCTAATTATACTAGTCAGTCACATCCATGATCCTTCTTATTTACATAAGGTGGCGGTATTGTGATCGTGATCTGTATAAACGGATGCTGTGTGGTTTGCAAACATAAATAACCACAAAGTGGTCTTGACACAGGCATGAGCAGCTCATCATTTGGCATTTCACGATTTTTTACAGATGCAACGTCCAAGTACCTACGTGTACAGATAACCAGAGGACCCAGCCCAACCGCAAGCCAATACTGCAGAAGATGAACACGAGGGCTATAGCAAATTCATACCTCAATACTTCAATACCTCAATACCTTCAATACCTCAATACTTCATACTTCAATACCTATGCCATATGTGCTTTGGGTAATAAAGTGTTTCCTATTCCCCACTTTCCTGCGAAATTATTTTGATACCAGACTTGGGATGTCTAAAGGGACACTGAAAGTGTTAAGGGGATATACTAAAATATATATAAAATTACACTGAACGTGTAATTTTTATCGTCATGACAGCGTTGGAGAAAGTTGTAAAGCGCTGTTTATTTGATGCTCTCATGTCATAGAGTCTGGTACGTTGTATTCACATATAAACTGCATTTCATATACGTTAAATTTACGTTGATCGGCACTTGTTAAATTAACTTGTTTTCGAGCGTACATTTGACATCATGATTTCATCATGACACGTTCGCTTTCATCGTCGATTCAACATTGATTTTATTGATATCCAACGTTTTTTGTACGTCGAATTTACAATAGTGTGTTGACTGGGATTCCATGCTTGCTCCCAAATCCGAGGCGCTGCACGCTACCACTTCCCAAGAGGGACGTGGATGTCCCGAATATCTCAGACTCTAAAGCATATGTACAGCACAAAGGGTATTGCCGAGACCGAAAGAGAATCTTTCGTTCGACCACCATGTCACACACACAGACGTAAGTACACACAAAGTTACTTGGAAAATGGGAAAAAAAAAGGAACAGTAAAAAGTTAATAAAAAGTATTTAAGTTCGATTACGACATACCGAGATACCAAGTTATTCTCATTAAGATGCGTAGCTTAAATGCTCTACTAAGTTACCGTATAAGTCTGAACATTACGTGATCAGCCCTATTTATCTCGTGAGAGATTTTTCCACGACTTCTGAGCACCTTGATCAAATTTAATTGGCAAGGAACTGAGTTTTCCCAATTGAACACGAAAACTAGCCAAGTCAACCCCACGATTGTTTGGCAGGAACAGAAATCTCATGCCGGATTTACCCCATTCCGTTCCAAAAGACATTCACAATTACAATCGTAATATCTGGGGGGGATGCGAAGACCGTCGTCTCGGGGCGCACAGATAGCCGACCGCGCTGGGGCCCGCTTGCACGAAAGTTGAGGAGCACGCACGTGGAGTGTTGAAGACTGTAGCAGGTGCCCGAAGCACTGCCGAAGCTGCTGAGGACACCAACTGAAGGATCTCCTCCATGTTTGTGCAAACGGCCCAAGATATCCCAAAGAAGCGATGCAACGAGCGCATGTACAGTTTCTCTGCTCCCTTTCCAAGCTTCTGCGGATAACAGCAGCATGGCTGCAAGGCAAAGTTATGTGAAATAAGAGCGAGAAGGAAACCGCCGCATCTTGCATTAACTGCGAAGCAACTGTGGCTACGAGCGCCGTAGAGATATCGACAGATGGACAGAGGACAGCAGAAAGGACTGGGGGACAGGGAGGTTAGTACGCGTCCTGGGCCGACTTCAGGGGGACCTGTGCCGATATTAGACTGGAAAGTCTTCGGAAAACCACGACAAAATCTCACACAGCCTGGTAGGATTCGATCTCACCTGGTAGGATTCGAACCCACCATCCTCCAGCCTCAGCGCGGTCAACAATTTGCGCGCCTCAAAACGCCAGTCTTCGCAGCTTTTCGTTAGCGGTTACCAGAGTAATAGGGAATGTATTTTTCAATGCAACGGAGTAAACCTAGCGTGAGCTTTCCGTTTCTGTGAAAAACGAAACAAATAAATTGCTTCCGGGTGACTGACCCAATGAAAATGATGCAGAAACCACTTCGTTGGCTCTCTACGGTATGCTGACGATGCATACGAGGGGTGTTCAAGTCAAACCGGGACTTTCTGTCTCCTGAGTGTAGAAATGGCTCGCGCTGCTTATTTTTCGTCATTTTCACACGCGACAGGCCTCCGCGTTCACCACGTGGTGGCCCAAAGTTGGTGCAAAACAGAAGACACGTGCTGGACAAGATGGTCGACAACGAGGTCAGCACGCACATCAAACAGCGAAATCGTCATGAAGTTTCTCGTGAATTAAGGCGTAACGTCATCTGAAATTCACAGAAGACTTCAGGTTCAGTATGGCCACGATGCATTTAGCCGCAGCAAAGCGTTTGAGTGGTGCAAACGGTTCCGAGACGGCCGTACATCAGTCCAGGACGATCCCGGCCGGGGCGGCTGAGACCCAGTGTCACAGTTCCTGAGCACATCCGACTAGTGGAGCGCCTGATCCTCAAGGACCGATGGATAACATGTCTCGAACTGGCTCGAGGGACGGAACTTTCTGTGGGAACGTTGGACACTATCATTCATGAACACCTCCAGTTTCGGAAAGTTAGTGCCCGTTGGGTCCCGAGGCAGCTCTCCGTGTTTTGACCGGCACAGAAGACTGGAATTCTCCCAAGAGCTAAGGTATCATTTCGACACTGAAGGACAGCCGTTCCTTGATCGGATCATCACGTGCGATGAAACGTGGGTGCACCATTTCACTCCTGAGTCTAAACGCGCATCAGAACAGTGGAAGCATCCGGGCTCGCCAGCTCCCAAGAAGTTCCGAAGCACCCCGTCTGCGGGTAAGGTCATGGCCACGGTTTTCTGGGACAAGGCTGGCGTTGTTGATGTTGATCTTCTGCCCAGTGGTACCACCATCAATAGTGCATATTACTGCCAGGTTCTCAGGGATGTGCATAAGCCGCTGAAACAAAAGCGGCCTGGCCTAATCACCAAAGGTGTCCTCCTCCTACAGGACAATGCACGCCCTCGTACCGCGCATCTCACGACACGCACCTTACAGGAACTTGGTTGGGAGTTGCTGCCACATCCCCCTTACAGTCCAGACCTCGCCCCCAGCGATTTCCATCTCTTCGAGCCACTGAAGGCGTTCCTTGGGGGCCGCCACTTCAGCTGCGACGACGAGGTCAAGAATGCGGACCGATCATGGCTGCTACACGCCGGTAAGGATTTCTACGCTGCTGGCATCCAAGCCCTCGTGAAACACTGGGACAAGTGTATTAGTGCAGCTGGAGATTACGTTGAAAAATAAAAGTAATTTCTCCCCAGTAAGTTCATTTTAATGAAGGAACGAATAACCGAGAGACACGGGACACGAAGACAAGCACAAGAGTTCTCAGACACAGTAATGATTTAATAACACCGAGCCTTCTAAATACCTAACAACTCCAGGAGGGGAGGGAGAGGGATAAAGGATGGCCTATGTACACAGTTCCCGCGTTGCGTTATCACCACCGTCTGTTTCAAAAGTCTTTTCCACTTATCCCTTTCCCTAGACACAACCACTGTATCGTTGAAAATGGGCTCACAGTTTCTGCATTGGCGAAGATATTCAACTAGCTCGCTAGAGATATGGCTCTTTTTTAAATTTAGCTGGTGTTCTCGAAGGCGGTCATTTAAACAACGTCCAGTCTGCCCAACATAACAAAAACCACAACTTAAGGGAATAGAATAAACAGCACATGTGCATGTTACAATCGCAGACTTATGCTTTACAGTGCAACCTTTTGCCACGACATTGAATGGAGTCAATCTACTCAACCTGAAAGCATTAGAAAAAACCACTTTCAACCAAAAATCTCTCGCAACAGATAAAATGGTATGGGAGACAGATTGATAATACGGTATGACAACCAATTTGTCGGAAGATGAATTGGCATTCTCATGGTTGGTGTCTAGCCGAACATGAAGCTTGCGTAGGAGAATAAGAGCCCTGGAGGCAATCAACTGCATGTCACAACCTGCTTGAACAAGTCTGTTAACCTCTCGTGAGATACTTGACGAAACACAATGAAGACAACTTTTTGACGAAGCAGCATTCAGAAGACTTGAAATGATCCCAAACTTAACTAACTTGGAATGTGAACTAGAACATGGGAGGATGGGTTTGTTAGCATCGTTACCATACTGCCAGCATAGACCAGAATGAGACACAAATGTAAGGTCAAGATATTTCAACTTATTGCAGGAAGGATACTCAACAGAAAATTTTATCTCTGGCGCGAGAGACATAATAGCATCGGCAACCGTGACAGGTGACAAGGATGGACGATTATACAAAACAATAATGTCATCAAGAAACCGGCGAACGTATATGGTGTTATCTACCCACTGAGAGTTACAGAAAGATCGAATAGCATTGTCAAGCATTAAGATAAATCTCAGCCAAGATCGGTGCAACAGATGATCCAATGCATACACCATTAGATTGTATAAATGGCATGTTATCCCAGGTTACAACCGTAGACTCGAAGTAAGTTTGCAAAACAATCAGAAAAGTCCCAGAAGGGATACCAACAGAGTTCTGAAAGGCCGTTAAATTGTCACCAATGAAACTTGAAACACGCCGAAGCAACAGCTGAACGTTCATGGAGTAGTATAAGTCTTTAATATCAAGTAAACTGTTGAGCATGCAAGGGTTTGATGTACTCAATGAGCTCACCGGTGTTCTTTAACGAGATAGATCCTGAAAGGGTGATGGACTTTAGAGTTCATTTTACTTTAGCGAAAAATGAAAAGTCCCGGTTTGACTTGAACACCCCTCGTATATACGTATATAGGACGATATATGCAGAGGGATAAAAGTTCAGAAGGCCACGAAGTAAATACAGTTAGGAAGGAATGAAAGGCAAACAACGAAGGGGGGGAAGCAAAAAGGGGTGATTTATTACAGTTATTATTAAACTATTAGAAATGTATCTAGGGGTATGGTCAACGTTGCTGCGGAAGCTCAAGACCTCGTCAGGACCGAGAGATTAGAAGGGTGCCTTGAAGCTTTTGTACATGTGTAGCATGACGTCACAGCCGGGGTTGGTCGGGGTTACAAAAGCTTCAAGACACCCTTCTAATCTCCTGACGTAGGCGGGGCTTCTGCCGCAACGTTGAACATACCCCTAGATACCTTTCTAATACTTTAAATCGTAATAAATCACCCCTTTTTTGCTTCCCCCTTCGTTGTTTGTCTTTCATTCCTTCATAACTGCATAAGACTATATATATATATATATATATAATGAAGAAAAATAGCATACGTTCTTTGGCTGCACGTTGAACATATGTTTATAAGTCCCAAACGTCGCCACACCAGCATTGGACAGCTGTTTCGGCCTTATTGGGCCTTCATCAGCAATGCGTAGGGGGGCGACGTTTGAGCGAGTGGCGTCGGAAGGTCACGTGGAACGTGACCTTCCGACGCCACTCGCTCAAACGTCGCCCCCCTACGCATTGCTGATGAAGGCCCAATAAGGCCGAAACAGCTGTCCAATGCTGGTGTGGCGACGTTTGGGACTTATAAACATATATATATATATATATATATATTTATTTATTTATATAAGACTCACGATGCCACGTACCAGAAGATGCCAGATTTTGCTACGATTCTTTCCGTACCTTTTGCAAGCGCCGTTGCTTCTCAACCCCGACGTACGGCTGCTGCACGACACCGTTTCTTGTCGAGGAGCTCCTCTTCTGTGGGTGGTGGCCGCTTGCGAGGCCCCGTCTCATCTGACACAACGAGTGCCTCAAGATCGGGTTTTGTGTGCGGTTTATTATAAACGGTTTACGACGCAATCATTCACATCAGCACCACTGCAGCGCGCCACTTATAAATCGATTTTGCATTTGTCTGGGTGCGAATGTGAGCGAGTGCGTACTGCCGCCCCGCTTACATGTGGCGCAGGTATAAATCCTACTTTTGTTTTGTTACGATGCCAGAACACGTACCACTTTTCCGGTGTTAGTAGCTAAAAATACTTCGCATTAAAAGAAGAAAAAACTAAAGGAAAACGCGATAATAAGGAAAATTCAAGTTCTCGCGAATTAAGTTTGATATAAGTGCTCAGAAGGAGTGGCGAAAATTCCCTCTTCGTTGACCTCAATGTTCAAACAAGTACATCTTTACTTCGATTTTTTATCACGTTAGGTGAAGCACCCCGTATACACGACTATATGTGGCATATGCCCATAAACACTGTCAGCAGTGTCACGTGACGGAAAATTTGCTAGTTCCGGTGAAATTCCGTAAGAGATAGCCATGCCGAAATAGTAATTATATTGTGCCAACTGATAGCTAAACTGATGTGTTGCGCTAAAATGAAACAAGCGGCTTACTCGGAAGTTGTCAGTTGTAAGCGAAATTCTTCACCTTCACGATCTCGCTGCATCCCTTTATCCGATGACACAACCTGAAATAAGGACGGAAGTATTTGGACTAAATGAACCTCTGTATGCAATAAGGGGATAAGTCGAAAAATCCCAAAAGTTAGAAAAGGGGCCTGATATGATTATCCGTCCCATTGACAACAATGCATTTCCCGTTTTTTACCATGCTGTAGCGGGCCAACGAATCGCAATAAGGTCCTAAGTTTTCATTGGCAGGTGCATAGTGGTATGTAGATGTCATTGCAACAAAAATAGTAAAAAGAGGATAAGTCTACTTATCCCCTTATTGCATACAGAGGTTCAAATGTTCACGCATAGATCAACGTGCTACGACCTATTCCGATCGAACTCCATCTATTTGTTGTACAAGATTGCCATTCTGCAAGAATGACATAACATTAGAGTGAGTGATAACCACTTTCTTGCCCGTGACCGACCCTAAGTAACGGAATGGCGCCGCTTCATTGAAAAGTAGCGCAACACCAGAGTCTCTACAAATACGAATATCCTTCATTCTGTACAGTGGGGCTTAGCTTGGAAACCCAGGAGAAAGTAGGGTAAGGAGGGACAAGATGAGACACGGGGGCGACATTTTTTGCTCAATGCCGCCTGTTTCAGAGACGAGTTGCCACATCCGATTCAAGCTTTACTCATGGGTCCGCATGTCCGCTCTATTGCAAGTCAGAATTGTCCGGATTGGTATCTGCTGTGAAGAGAGAAAAAAAAAATAGGTCACTTCTGCCTGGAATGTAAAGACCCGCAAAAAAGGCGCAATTTTCTGTAATAATACTTCTTGTCAGCTGTGCAGCAGCGTGTCGCAGGTTTATTCTGTCAATGGAAGTTCATATCCTATTTCTTTATTCATTCATCTATATATGTGGAAAATACGGGTATTCTTGGTTCTCCGGTGTTTAACTGAAAAATTAATGCATCCGGTGTTGTCCACGGGGCAAGTCGCGACAAGTTAATGTAACTTAAATTTAATGTAATTTAGAAACTGGTCACACAACTATTAGGTGGGTAGGTACTTATGCTTGTTCGTCAGAGATTCCTTTTTTGCAGGATTTGCCTAGGATTTTCGAGCAAATTTTCCTGTGTCCTAGGATATCTCCTGCAAAGCAGAAGCGCACTCAAAAGCGAGCGACAAGCAACACATCAGACTGGCGGTGCCTTGTTTGCAAAGGACGGTGGAGGGAAATAGCACCGGCTTCTGTGTGGTTTTATCGCACATCATATAGGCGGTGGGACCAAGCTTAAATTGCAAAAGCTAATTTATATAGTTCATTACTACGGCGTGTCTCATCTTGCCTGACGCGCTGTCTCGTGTTTCTCCGAGAGTTGGTGCAAGATGAGACAATCTGCAGTTTTGGATTTCTTGTTCTGGTGTTATTTTAGAACCGGTTAAGTCCGTTCTGATTTACAGATCAGAAGCTCGAGACCTCTGAGAATGTGCCTATGAGTATTTTTATTTTTATTTTTTTAAATACGAAAAATGAATATTCAATTGCAAATTTGTCTCATCTTGCCCCACCTTACCCGATATGGAAATCGCTTTTTTTCCGGTGTGTCCCTTCTTCCCCCCTCTCCCACTATGTTCCAGGTTTTCCATTTTAGTGAAAGTAGCGGTATATTGAAAAACCGATAAATACGAGAGAAATGCATTAGCATTAAGCGCCTATCCCGCTCTATACTTGACGTCAGGGTATCCACTTCCGGTCTAAACTTGACTTCCGGTTTGACATTTTCAATTACTATAAGTTCATTTAACTAACCCCCCCCCCCTTTCATGACGAAGGTAATCGCAGGTTACCTGGGTAATCTTGAATGTTTAATTGCATTTACCTCATTTAATTACTCTCAATTTCCCTTGAATTGACGTTAATTACATTTACTTACCTCCGTTTACCTTCGGCAATCTTTTTTAATTGCTCTTAATTACATATATCTTACGTCTATTACCTTCATACTCAACTTTCTTGCTGTAATTACCTTTAATTACCTCTAATCACGTTTAATTACTTTTACCTCCTGCTCTTAATTACCTTCAACTACTTAAATTCATGTCATTTACCTGCATTTACATTTACCCTTTTATCTCTCCTTTACATCTCCATTTATACGTCTGTCTCGGTGAGGCTTCACCATCTCATGATACACACACACATACATACATACATCAAGCTTTTTCCACTTTGACACTCCTAATGCTGACGCATTAAAAGTCTTGTTCTTATGTACCGAAATAAACTGAACAACAAACCCTGGTTAGCACTGATAACTTCGATTAAGTGAAATGAAGTGTCCTCCTCTGCCAAAATCCTCCTCGTACGTTTCAGTAACATTGTGTTTGTATGTGCGAACGTAGACGCAACGTCCCCTTGTTATCATTGACACGCAGATTGCAGGTGAGTATCAGGACCATCTTGCAGCAAGACTTATCCACCCTATTAGTAGATTGTTTCTTGCGTCAGTGCCACGACCATGCTTAAATGAGCATACAGTCATGGTCAGGCCCGTTGCTTGAGGATCATAGTATCTTGTGAATTTTCTCATCGCAATAAGTTGTGTTCGCAGTGAATTGTAAATAATGTTCACAGAGGTTTAGTAAATTTCCTCAAAAAAGTTTCAGGTTCAGGATGGCAAGGCGTGCAGCAATTTCTCCTTCTGGCACTGTGTAAGCACGAGCTTTGTTCTTGGCATGCTTGGTGACCTCCACTGTGCCATCTGTAGTGTACACTCAATAGTAGTACTTGACAAATAAACTCTGACAAGTTAATAACTACATGAACTTCTCGAATAAAATTTTATAGAAAGTTTTGTAAGAGAATAACCTCAACAACGTATAGTGATTTTCATACTCTGCAAGTTAAACGTCCAAGTCCAAATTCTGTTTTCATTTTATCCCTGTATATTAGAACTACTGGAATTACACGTTCCATCGGTGATAAAGGTAAGTCGATTATTTTCTACCATTGCAAATGCGTATTTGAAAATTTGTCTGAAACCAGTTACGTGAAATGAACACAATGATGGGTGGATAACCGCCTATACGAAGGGTCGTCTAGTTCGTAAGGGAAATATGTACTAAATGTACCGTATTTTACAGTAAATGCTACGAGCTGAATGAACAGCATTTTGATGCGGAATACTGAGACTATAAGAATTTCTATGGTATTTCCGCGGAAGTCTGGAACGTACAAACACTAGAAATAAATCGGGTTTTATTGCGCGTGTTGTCCATCAACAGTAAATTTGGGGTGACGTCAGGTCGACCATCCCGAGAGTGAGCATGTCAGCTTTAGCGGATACTTGACCACGTCCACTGTTGCACGTTTTCTTTTTCTAGTGTGAAAAATTGGCACACTGTAAAAAAAAAAGAGAAAAGAAACACAACTTTACTCAGAAGTGACTGCTACCTCTAATGCCGGCATATGTATATGCCGTAACCTAGATTTTGCAGCTCGCATAAGCGAAAGCATAACACTTACATTAAAGGGATATCAACTGCGAAAGCCCTGTACGGAACTGTGCAGTGTACACTCGAAACGGTTTCTGTGCAGTACATAGGTTACGGCACATATGCCGGAAACAGAGTTAGCAGTCACTTGTGCAGAAAATTACTGAAGTTGTAAATCGTAAGTGGAAAAATTATTGTATTTTAGAGAAGCAGTAGATTTCTTTTTTATTTTCATTTGTTGGTTTCTATTCATTTCAGTTAGATACATTGCACATAATGCAGAACGTTTTGTGAGCCTCGTTCGGAAACGTTAACGACATCCTTACCCTACGAAACATTTGTTCCAGCGAGCTAGCAACAGATGGCGAAGCTGTGACCAGGAACTTCTTGCCTACAGGTAAACCCAGATATGATGTTGATTGAAAAAGTTAGGTGAAAGGAAACTGAAAGTTACCAGATGTGCAGATTTCAGAGTTGAGATAGAGCACCGTTTGCAACATCAGCTTTTGGCGATGTGCCTGTATGAGGTAAAAAAGAAAAAGTCAGAACTTGTGCAGTGGTGTTGTAGATACGCTAGATTGTATATGAAAAAAGAAAAAAAAACAGATTTCAAATTGCAGCATGTCACTCAGATGAATACGGGGTGTTTCACATAACGTGTTATAAGTAAAAATGAGTGCGGTGCGGGTATACTCGCGGATACCCGCGGGTACCCGCACACGTTTGTTCTTCGCGGGTACACATTTCCGTGCCATCACGGGTTGCGTGTATATCGCAGGTTGACCCGCACTGCCTCCGCGGACTACGAGGGTATACCTGCAATGCCCGCAGGCGCAAATCCAAACCATCGGATTTTGTTGTATGACCCGATTCATTGCGAACATTTGCCCCGAAATACTTTCCAAGCCGTTCCATACCCAATTCATCATCTCAAAATGAATCTGTGACTGTTGTTTCCACATAGGGCTAATTTTGGCTATCTTTCGTTACCACGACGGGTACGCTTTGCGTTAGTAAGGCGGCAACCATGTCAGTAGTCGCCAGCGCCTGATGCGTTGGAAAAGTTTCTCGCTAACAGACATTGTCCCCGGCGTTAATAAATCATTTCGATCTGTGATGATCATGTGGCGTAACTGAAACATGCGTACGCATTGGGCTGCTGCTACATCGGCGGGTATGCGGATACGCGTCGGCATGTGCGGGTGCGCATGCGGGTTGCACCAATGGCATTGCTGCGGAGGCGAGTGCGGGTTGTGCTCCCGCGGGTGCGGTGCGGTTGCGGGTACGAATTTTCATATCCGCACTCATCTCTAGTTAAAAATGCCTAATAAACAATCTACTTGTCCGAAAGAGATGGGGTCGACGGTATTCATCTTCGGGGAACATCTGCCACTACTTAGGGCTACTTTAATCAGGTTTCTTCCGCAGGAAGTTGGATTTTCTGAGTTCAGCTCGAAGTTTTGCAAACACAGAGCCCATCTAGGAAATACCGCAGCCCATAAAAACAAACAAAGTAAAACATTCCCTATTGCACTGGTAACAGCTTAAAAAAAGGTAAAAAATCGTTTTGAGACGCGCAAATTACCGGCCGCCCTCATTTCGCTGTCAAGAAGGGACCATCGTCCCAACCCCTCCGTTTCCTTCTGAGCGTTACGCTAGCGGCTGCCGTTGATCCCCCCTCCCCCCCATATGTCAGTTTCTTATCTGTCTTTCTCCCGCTTTCTCTCTTCTTTTGTGTTTGTGCTAACCCACCACGCAGAGTTGAGAAAAAAAAAAAACGTGGCAGTTGTGGGTGAAACAGTCGGCCTGCCGGTTACCGTGTCGTGTAGCTGCAGTAATTCGGACGGAGCATGAAATGGGATCGTTAAGGTATGGGCAGAAAGCTGAAGAGGCATGAAACAAGCAACAAGAGATAGACGCGTTTCCGCGAGCGGGTCATAGTAACACGGATGAAGAACAACAATAAATTCATGGTGATAGCACGAGGTGTACAATATATCCCAACATAAAAGGGAGTGTGAGCCTCTCGTGTGTTTTTGTGTTCACCACCTTTGAAGATTTATTATGCATCACCAACTGGCACAGCCTTTCCGTTGCCCCTTGTTAGCCTCCAGATGCTTGAACTGGATGTTCTGTTTCTGCGGCAAGCCAACGTACGCTGACATGCGTGTTTTCAACGACTCTTTCCTGTGTGATAACGGCTGCTTCGCCTCTAGCAGATGTAGCCAGATGAGACATTTTCCTCTTGCCCCAATGAAATTGACTAGTTCGGGTGAGACGATCGCAGGTACCCCATATTGTCACAAAAAAAATGCACTTTATCACCCGGAGACCAATGTGCGTATGCTTCGGTTCCATACTCCATCTAATCCATACTAGCTACCCCTAAAGCAAAAATTATGTTTGTCTTTTCTCTGTTGCCACAACATTACCACCCAAAATGGGGTACAGCATGTCCTGCGGCGACGAAACTTCCCAACAAAATAAAGTTGTTGTTTTCTCTGTTGTTGTATACAGAGCTAGCCATAGTGCGGCGAAGCTACGTCTACCTTACGCTGGAACTAAATGACAGAAAAGTAGACTCTGCCAAACGGAACAACTCCGTGGACAACTTTCTCTATAGCCCCACCGTTCCCCACCTATCGTCCACCGTTTTCGACAGCAGTTCTTAGGCGCCCGTTCCTGCGTTGAGCAGCGTCGGCGATGTAACCGGCAGAGCGAACGAAAAGCAAAGCGACGAGACAAAGGAAAGCATGACGAGGAAAGCAGAGGGGGAAGCGTACGGCCACAGCAAAGAGATGGCGATGAGGAAAGCGAGGAGGAAGGTGCGCTTGGGAAGCCGGAATGCATCTGGTTTAAGTTCCGTGAGCTTGGCTCCAAACTTGCGACTGAAAGCGTGGCGGCAGCTAAATCGCACGTATGAAATAGTCGTGTACCCCTATGCTAAGAGTCATCCGCAAAAGCTTGTATGCGTGGCACCAAGTCGCCCTAAAGACATACCCGGGCTGTACTTCCCCAACGTGGACAACGAGTTCACGAACTGGGACAAGACTGCCACCTGAAGAAAGTATTATGCGTGGAAAATAAAAAAAAAGCAATGGCGTGTAACCCAACCTCAACAGCTGCGCTCAAATTTCGCATTACCAACTATAGCAATCGCCCAGTGATTTTTTTTTCTTCCTAAAAATGAAAATGTAACAGAGGACAGTTGACAACGTCACCGCGAAGCTACCCCACCTACCGGGACAAATGGCGCCGTGCATGACTCATAAGGGTATCAGCTGATTGGGTGCGGTAGACAAGGTACGCCGGGAGCCACGTCATCAATGGTCTACTAACACGCACTGATAACAGAACAAGAAACGTAGAAGACACATACGAATCACAAGCAGCACAACCCAAGCAGCACAATGTACTGAAAATCGAGTGCAATAGGGGTGGACGGTATGTGTCTTATCAATGTTCTTTAGTTTCACGAGTCTGTTCAAGGACTTCCACCTACCCGGCCACCCCTATTGCACTCGACTTTCAGTACATTTTGCTGCTTGGGAATGTACTGAAAGTAGGGTGCAATAGGGGTGGACGGGTAGGTGAAAGTCCTTGAGCTGACGCGTGAAACTAAAGAACAGTGATAAGACACTACCGCCCACCCCTATTGCACTAGACGTTCAGTACATTGTGCTGCTTGGGAAAATGATATGGGATGACACTGGGATGCTATCATCAGCCGCTAGCATGACGCTGATATGGAAACTCAGGATGTGGGGCGACGATCTCTTCTTGACTGCGAAATGGGGGCAGCGGGCAATCGGTGACCGGTACTTTCTAAGCATCATGGGGAAAGGGTCGTCTTCCGTGCCTACGCTAGCAGACGACGCACGCTGTGGTTGTCGGAGGTGGATGCTCAGAAACATCTTTAAAAAGCGGTAAAGCGCGACTGTCAGAACTGACTAATAGACTGTGTTTTAGACTGTTTTAATAGACTGTGTGTCTTTCTGTGTGTGTACATAAACTAATTTATAGACGGTAAGCACGCACGTAATGCAACATTGAGCAAAACGGCTGCAACACGCTAACATCAAGCGTGCCTGACGTGTGTAAGCAGAGGTGGAACCCCTTAGATCTTTGCTCTTTCCTTTTCAGTAGAAGTTGTATGTAGACATATAAGTTGTATGTAAACAAAGCACACGCACATGCTCTCCACATACCACACACCGAGTCGACACACCGTGTGGCTGACCTTTCACTTTTTTTTTTCTTTGAAAGTGGGTACGGTTTAGGTAGAGTCACTAAATCAGCTACGCTTCAGAGTATCGACACTGAGCCGCCATGTTGTTTCGGATGACCTCCAGCGCCATCCATTTAGCGCTCTTCGAAGTGTTGTCTTCTTCCACTGCTGAACTTCACCTTCATCTATTTCTACTGCCAAAATAGAGGTGGGGCTGGAGGTCATCCGAAACAACATGGCGGCTCTTTTTGCCTCAGTGTCGATACTCTGAAGCGTAGCTTATTTAGTGACTCTAGGTTTAGGGGAAGATGTCAGGGGGTCGCCGTGAGTGGCACAAAACCAACTGCGACACACAGACGCACACTCCCACACGCTAGCTCGCACATGCATTTACACACAAACACGCACGCACACACGCTCGCGCATACATACTAGCACACACACAAACAAACAAATCGCGCGATTTTCAGTTCCAGCTGAAAAAAAAAAAGATGTTAAAATGAAAATGTCAAAAATTCGTTTTTGACGTTGTGGGTTTCATATTCTTTCATACATTCATATGTAGGAGAAGTACGGAGCAATACCGTCGCTGTGCCAATACCTGGCATTATAGTCCTGAAGGGAATAGTCAGCCCTTCACGACAGCGCAACAGCCGCACATAATGCTTCAGAAGCTACTGAGGAACCAATTTTAAGCACGCAGAGACCACAAAGCACCTTGCCTAACGCAACCTGTGAGGCACCTGACCAACACCACCTAGATAGAGAAAGCCTGCGCATTGCTTCCTCTCACTCCTTCGCTACGTGAACATATATAGTCAGAATTCGTCTCCTACTGCGATTCACCATTCTGCGAATTGAAGACCCCGCAAATTTTCCCATTTAGTACGCGGGGACGTTCAATCACAACTCGCAGACGACGGTGGTTCTCCTCCATGGCCACGACCGGTGAAAGCACGATCCTGATTGCCTGTCAAGTCGACGAGCGAGCAGGCTTTCTGTATCTAGGTGGTGTTGACCTGAGACGAAAGTCAGGACACTGACGTCATTTGCACACGAAATTACCCGTGACCTATTTGCGCGTCTCAAAACGGCGATCTGCGCACATTTTCTTAGCTGTTCCTTACCCAATAGGGAATGTGTTTTCTAATGGGCTGGGGTATTTCGTACATCGGCTCTCTATTCCCAGCAGATTAAGTTACCTTGACTTAACAAAATTTCGAGTTGAGGTCAGAAAATTCAACTTCCCGCGAAAAGAGGCTAGTTAAAGTTACCGTAGGTCGTGGGAAAAATGACACCAGCCTTTTTGGAAAAGTAACTTATAACACATACATGATGCACCCTGTTTTTTTTTTTTTCAACACCCTGTCTTCTTTTGTCATACCGTAGCGCGTGGTGCCGTCAAAGATGCTTCATGAAACGTTTCTGCTATAATAGTGGAACATAATGGCGAAGAGCTAATCTTGTTAACGCCACTTCATTCCGCTAAGAGAGGCGGTAATATAGTTAATAGAAACGGACAGCAAAAGAATAGTAAACTCAACAGGAGTTCACGACACGCGTGACAGAATTTTTTAGTGACATAAAACAGGTTCTTCTTGTTTTTATCTTATATTTATTATGAGTCCTACAACGAGAGCCCGCGGTGCCAAGGGCTCGCTGGTGATACCGTTGCTGCTCGTACTATACGGCCTAAGGAACTATAGCCGATACATCGAGGATGCCCTTACCTCAACAAACTCTGTAGCACCTATGTCACCGAAATGATGGGCGTCCCATCCAACGAACACGATGGTTCTCGCAGGGAGCCACCGCTTCTTCTTTCTCAGTTTCTGCAAGATCCTAGAAACTTCCAGTGCCTGCGCTAGACCCGTTCCCGGCGTGACCGCTCCGTGGCTCCACGAATCCAGGGGAACGCCCAACACAACGTACCGATCTATATAATAATACATTCCCCAGTTATATTTACGATAAGTTAAGCACCGGTGTTGTGCCCGCTACAGAAACTAAGTAACAGGGAACCGCTGCCAGCTATATCGCTCGAAAGCAGCGCAATACTAGCATCGCTAAAAATTCGAAAATGTAACCGGATACCACTACCACTACTAAGTACACACAAATACCTTTCCACTATTTTTTTACTACTTACTTTCGGCATTCTAGCATATCGTTGACCAATCTACCTAGCGATGGTGGGCTATTTAAATTTCTCCAATTAACCAACAGGCAGCATAGATACGCCGCATGTTGCCGCCAAGATAATTGCGAGGTTAACATCAGGTATATTTAAAATAGGGCACCGATGCGCTACGAGGGTTCAAAGAAATAAAGGGTCGTCACTACGCATGCCCAGGACCCATACAGTGAAGACTCCCTATTTCTTTTTGGCACCGAAGCTCATGGGTGTCATATCTTATAGCTGCCTACTACGCGCAGTTACGTCATCTTCTGCTGCGCAATAATTTTTTGAAGAATGTTGTTCTACGAGAACACGACACCACAGCAACCGCTCAAACCAGAGACAAACCTTTGGTGACGAATTTGGCTGGTTTGAGCTGTTCGTGCCGTGTCGCCCTTTTATGTGTCCAAGCTAAGGCCACCGCAATCATGATGCCCAAGAATTCGAGCACCTGTTCATGTTGACACAGAGCCCGTGTATTAGAAATCTAAAAGCGCGTTCAACACATTCAAACCCCAGATAGCACAGACTGTGGCAATGCGCACAATACACGCGCTGTATGAAAACATAAACAGGTGAAGCCTGCTTTACGTTTTGCTTCGAATTCTTGGGCAATATGCGTAAGGACCACCAGCTTGCCTGTAATTCTTAGAACAGTTTTGTGTTCGAAATATCTGCAATTCCCAAACTCAAGCTCTTCCTTCTATACTCACTGTCACCAGATTCATTTTCTGCGTGTGTACTTTCGCTAGATATATCGCATCACGTATTGATTTAGAAATAGGATGATATACTTTTTTCAGGAGAGATTTACAAACTGTGGGTGCGTAAAATATTACATTTCTCTCGGGTGGGATGTAATAAACGCTGAGCGTACAGTAGGGGGCAGACACGACACTAGAGATTCCATGGCATAGAACAACTAAAGTGCCTGAAACAGTCGTTGACGAGGGCGAAACGCAGCACCAGCAGGCTTACGTGCATCATGCGAAGGAATAACTGACGACTTATTCGACGATCTATACCAGTAAAGACTATTTAACCGCGACAGCAATGCTTCACCCACGTCTGTTTCACATCACATTAAAAGGAAAACAGAAAAAAAGCTTTATAACTTTTCCAGTGAAATGACCGTCAATATACACTTCGTTGTGTTTCCAATATCCCCCTCTGTTCCAATTCCGCAGAACAAAATGTACTGTTTACCTGTTTACCTAACTAAACAGTTTAGCCTACATACTCCGTGCGCGCGTAAGAGAATCTTTGCATCTGCTTGTACAACTAAAAACATCAATCGTTGTTCATATTGCTTACTATCACATTGTACTACGCGCTTCGCAAGACATCAGAACGTACACGGATGTACGCACAAAACGAATGTGTGGGCACTATAGAAGAGAATTGCATTAGTTTTCATTGCATTCAGTGGGGCTTAAGTTAGAGAGTATTTGAAATCGAGAAGGATCGTCACACATGTCTGCCTGAATGGGAAGAAAATAAAATACATACAGGAGTTTAAAAAATGTTTTGTCGTTGTCTCGCTTTTTCCCCGTCGTGCTCCACACTCTCCACTTTACTGAATGTAGTGGTGGTGGAGAAAGAGTCCACCGCTGCAGAATTTGTACCCAGAATACCTTTCTGTTAGCAATTGAAAATGTCACGGTATCATTGCTTCGCCAGCGAAGAAAGTAGCGAATACAGTAACTACAGGACTGGTGTGGACCAAGTCACAGTAAAAAGCATGCCCACGGCAAACAATGTCAGTAGAAAGATTACTTTGGTTGGTAAACTGCTTTATCGTTGTTATAGATGACATTTGAATGAATAGATTTCAAGGAGCTGTTCTTTCAAGGTCCTCCTTACTGGGATGTTTGTGAGACGCTGTAGGATGGGAGGATAAGATAACTTGATATCAGCGTACAAATTGGGCTCCTTCCCCTCCCCTTTTTTTTGTTCTATCGCGCTTGGCACAATACATTTTCCTTTTAGTTGTGAGCAAGCGGTCGTAGCACCAACATCTTGTCCCTGTCCTTGTCCTGCCCGTGTCTAGCTGCTTTCAGTTCAAGTGACGCCGGTAGACCTGCTCTGTTCAGAAATGTTAGCCGAATTATAGCAGCCCGTAGCGGTCAGACAGTTGCCTAAATGAATTTCATGCCTTCCAGAACTGTGCGCGGGGGTGTCATCCAGAGTTATTCTGCATCAAACTGGTACGTTTATACCTGTTTTCTGTATTCTTCAGGCGATTAGTATTGTGTGATCATTAATCTCAGTTGTCCCCAAACGACTTTCTGATTAAGTGTATTAACGGTTACACAGTTATGAGTGGTGTGCGTGACAACAAAAAAGTACTCTGCTGTCATGTTCTGATGGCTCCTGTAACGGAACATAACTACATACAACATTTTAGCTGCGGGTTGCACCACAAACATCGTTCACCCTCACACGGATAGAGTGGTCGCAGTCGACCTGTAACGTGGGCGAGTTACCTTACATCTGCGCGTCCTCTGTGAATCGCATGTACCCCGTCAGGATTACCTTGAGAGAACGAGGGTCAATGTCACTCCATGACGTAGCATGGCCCCCGATTGGTGTGCCTCGTATGACTGCGTCGTAGATGTCTAGCTATGGTGGCTAGGAGGGGAAGCTTACAACCTTCTAGCCACCAACATGTTACAGGCGAATTTTCAGTGCCCTCAAGCGCAAAACCGCCTTCTTGTCCTGGTCACACATTTAAGTCGTCATGTCGAGGTCACGTGGCTTTGTTTACAAGTCGTTTTAGCATTTGCCGACATATTCCCGTCAGCATAAGGCGAAGTGATAAACGTATTTTTCCAGCGAAGACTACACGGTGCTTATTCCACGATATGGTGACCCATTTCTCCTGAATTTAAGTATATCGCATCCGCTCAGTGGGGTCGTCGTCACATCCTGTGATGTGGTCAACAGTACGATGCCTCATGTACAAAACTTCGCGTTTTACTGCGAGCTTATCGGTTAAAGCTAATTGCCCTAGTGAAAAGACGTCCAAAACGGCGTACATAATTCATTTGCATGAATGAAAATACCTCGAATTAAACCGTCAACCGTGATGTGCCGAGCAGAGTTGCGGAATTAAAATTCTGGAATTGGAATGATTCCGGAGTGATGATCCGTTTTTAGCGCACTGGAACGGAATGGGAATGGAGTGAAGCCACCAGTTGTTGGGAACAGGGTGTCGAACCGAAACGGTTTTCGTTCCGGTTTTCGTTCCGGTTACATCATAAACGATCCGGTACCGGTTCTTCTGCTCCGGAGCAAAAAAATAACGGTTCATACCGGTTTTTAACCGGTTCCGCTTCTGCTAGGAATATTCATCTCCACAAAAAAAAAAAAAAATCAATGTTACAAAATGTAAACCCGTGTATTCCGCATACATGGTATTTGATATTAATAGACAGCTGTGAAATTGGTAGCTCCTGGTTCCTGTAGGTTACTGTCTGTTCAAATGGGCTTTCTCCTTTCTTGAAGCACATGCTACAAACGGACTTGTTTGTCGTGATGTCATACGTAAAGTACTTTCTTGCTGGATTGGAGCGATCGCGTCCCATCCGAATGTCTGTTGCTACTGTCTAGCCAGCAAGCACCACCGCACGAGTAGGACGCAAATCGAGGGACTCACAAACGCGCTCGACGGCTCCGTTTTATTTTCTTCGTGTCCTGTCCACAAAAGAGTTGCCACTTCGCACGGGCTTGCCCTCGCGTATACGTAAATGTATTCAACTTAGCTGCTCTCAAACAAGGGACGCGTTGCGCGACATTACCAATAAAGAAGCAGTTCTGCAGCCCCCTTGGGTCGCTGTTTAGTTGAGGAGAGTTTGCGGGGATCAAATTAAAACGAACACTACGGCACATTGCTAGAGAGTCATATGTACCTCTAAGTCTGTGTGCGTGCGCGAACGATAAACCATTACAAAGGAAGCCTAAGGGTCATAGTATACCGACATACATTCCACCGGAACCGTAACCCTCGTATAGTATCCATGACATGACTTCAGAGCACAAGACGTCTGTTTCACTCGCCTATCCGTAGTCCAAACCGGCGAAGTTTTTTCTTGGACCGAAAACCGTTAAATATATTTTTCGGTTTCCCTCCTGAGCGAAAAAAACGTATACGGTTTCGATTCCATTCCGGTTCGCACCAAAATAGCGGATTTTTTTCGGTTTTCGGTTCGCTCCGACACCCTGGTTGGGAATGGAATTTGAATGGAATTACACCTCTTTGGTGCCGGAATTGAATGGTCAGCGAATGGTGTTAAATTGCTCGCCTCCAGCACGCTGGGTTTTGAACGGAGGCCACTCAAAGTAAGTGTCTGGCAACCATGCAACCGAAGATCGTCTACAGTTTCGGATTACAACGGAAGAAAAACGTCCGCACTTCGGACGCCGTACGTGCAAGCAATCTTGCCTGTAAACGCTCGTCGCGGCGCTGGTTCTTGTTTTAAAGTAGCACAGAAGTCATTTTTAACACCCTGTTTTCTTCCTATAAAACTTAAGTAGGCCAGTAGGATGCACCATGCGAAGTAATTCACACCACAGAGTCACAATTATCTCAGAAACTGAATTTAAAGTACGCTGCAAAAAGTGATCGTGCGCAACGGCGGTGAAGCGCAGTACCAGCCTGTGATCTGCCTGGAACCTCGCGCCAAAAGGAGAACGCTCGCTGATTGGTGTAGAGTAATGTTGTTTGCTAATCCGCTGTCGTCTGCTACTCGGCTGCTCGGGGTTCTCAAAAAGCCTTTCTGGCTCGTTAATGGTTCGGCCGCTCCTTCTATCCCCAATTCTCCGGGAGAACTGACAAAACTGGTTTACGCCGGCAAAGGGACAAGGTGCTGACCCCCACTGATCGGCGAACCAGAACGCGTTCTCCTTATAACGTCTTCGGTGACGTGCCATCATACCTCCTCATCCTCGTTATACCTGGAGGGGCGAGTTAAGGGTGAACGCGAGGGGGCATGTTTATGTGAGTTTTTTTCTGGGAAACAAATTGCGCACATCAAAACCTTTCGCGCTATTCGGTAAAATGACACACACACTTTCATCAGACGTCTTCACTGAATTTTTTTTTGGATAGCCCTTTGTACTCCTTTAAGACGTTAATGTTGGAAACAGAAGAACACAAAATTCATCAAAATAAAGCACTATACGATTTTTTGAACGTTGGCTGTTGGTGGAATATCTAGTATCCCTTTACATGTTTTTTTTTTCTTTTTTTTGTGCACCGATCAGTGCACCAGTTAATAACTTTAGTGCATCACTTTAGCCCGGGAGTGGGAATGGGAATGTCTTTTTTTTCGGGTGGAATGAGAATGACACTTGCTCGACCATTCCGAGGAATTAAAAGGAATGAAATTCCGACTCACGAACACTCCCTGGGAATGGAATTGGAAATTAATGGATCGGCCCATTCCGCAACACTGATGTCGAGTGATATACAGGGTGTGAGACGATTTCCGGACACATTTCAAAACGTCAATAAAAATTGTACATAGCAATTGCAACGCAAATTGACTCAGTGCTGTAGTTCTCTCACGATTTTTGTTTGAGCTCACACTCAATGTATGATAGGAGTTACAAGCTTCAGAAAGCTTCCGGACCCATGCATTTTCAATGGCCTATACCACCGCCGTTAGGCTTAGGACCCCTCCGTTTCACGCTGCAACGGGTGTTGGAGCGCCACGTCCAAACCCGAAATCGATGAGTCGCGCCATCCAGTGCGTGCGGGTCAGCCTGTTCGCCACAGTGTTTTGCGGAAGCACCATGATTGCGTTGAGGTTGAGACGCTGTCGTCTGCTTCGTAGATTGTTCTCCGTATATTTGTAGATTTGTAGGGTACATTTGTAGCAGACGATACCGTCGTCTGCTACAAATGTACCATGAGTGTAGAGAACAAGGCGACATTGCAAATTTTCTCCGTGTCGCTTCATTGTGTTCGGGTGTATTACGTTTTTTACTACGCATAACAACTCTAAGGCAGCGTATTTAGTGTCATTATATTATATCTTCGACAGTAGTTTCCCTTTTGAATGCAGCGCTCCAACACACGATACAGGATGAAGCGGGGAGAGCCTATAAGCCTAACGACTGTGGTATAGGCCATTGAAAATGCATGAGCTCAGATTTTCGGCAGCTTGTGACTCCTATGAGGGCGAGTTCAAATAAAACTTTTCGACAGAAAAATTTGTATTGTGATTGTTACTATGTACAATTTTTAATAATGTTTTGAAATGTGTCCGGAAATCTTCTTGTACCCTGTAGTGTATTGCGACACGCATAGGGCACCATTTCTCAGGAAATAACCTCGAACTACTTTTACCAATGTGTGGGTGGAAAATTGCTAAGATAGCCAATTTATACAGTCTTATTCCATCAAATTAATGAAGAGCATATAGTTGAACGGAAACATCTCCTTGAGCCTGAAGAGTAACAAAGGGGTAAACTAGACAGGACGACACGGGACAAGAACCGACAACGACCGGTCCCGTGTCGTCCTGTCTTGTTTCCCCCTTCGTTGCTCCTAAGACTCAAGGAGATGTTTCCGTTCAATCGTATACACCAGCTCGCTTGCCTCCTCTACTTATGTTCAGCACATATTTACGTAAATTGTTGCATTCAGGAGGCCATTTGCGAAGTTCAGGGACTATTTGCAGTCCTGAGGAGAAAATGTGAGGGTCAGGGGATTAAAATGGGGAGTAATTGCAGTCTAGAGAATCGGAAACTGCAATTACTCTCCATTTTACTTCTCTCTCTCTTTTTTTTTTTCTGAGAGTTTATATGGTGCGCACCATTTTGAGGCAGTCCGCAGATGGGGCCCTATTCTCACTAAAGTACTCGACCTCTACTGCAGAAACAGAACAGAACATAAATGACTGTCACGCGCTCTCAACCTCTAGTCGAACTGTTGATCCTGCAATCTTTGTGATAAAGTAGATAAAGCATAAAGAGTGCAGGATCAAGTGCTCGAGTGAAGTGACATTCATTTCTGTTCTTCACGGCCTTCCTCACGCAACGACCAATGACAGACGAGACACAAAGTAATCGAGGTCGATTACTTTGACGAGAATAGGGCCCTTGGTCGACACATGCTTCGTCGCGCTTAGTGTAATGTACAACAACCGCTGGCTTATGACACACAGGCGCCTGTGATACGGGGTGCCTTGTTGCCAAACTGAAAGAATTTAAGGACCAAGGGCTTTCGAAGGATGGAGTAGGCACGTGTCCTCCTCCCTTAGAAACTAAACGTAGAACCCGAGACAAGGAAACAGGAAGGACAAGACGAGTTGTTCGTTTAGTTAATACGTAGTAGCTCGCCTGTGCCCTACACACTTAAAAAAAGGCGTACTTTAAACATAAGACAACTGATGTTCTGAGGCTGGAACAACATAGAAGGTGGAACAACAAAGGTTAGCCAGCTGTAGGACTCGAACCCAGATGCGGGTTCGAGTCCTACAGCTGGCGAACCTTTTCAGTGACTTCCATCTTTCAGCGTACTTTAACTCATTTTCCTTGCCACATATATCACTCCCTTTTGGAGAGTACAATTACTCTCAAAAAGGAGTCTGCTTACTCCCTTCAGGGTATGAGGAGACCTTTTAACTCCCTACTGGAGAGTAATCGTACACTCCAAAGGGAGTGATACATGTGGCAAGGGTGTACTCCCCAAAACGGAGTTACTGTACACCCTTTTTTTAAGAGTGCTGTCCTCCTTCTCTTCCCTGCTTCCATCATAAACGACGCTCATCGTGATATTAGTGAGTTCTAGTGCATCGTTGGCTATCGTTCTTGCGTGCGCAAGGGATAGCATAATCGTTCTGCGCACTGCGCGAAGCTCTCTGTATGTTTTGCGCGTGCGTAGGACCATCAACACTATCCCTTACGTACGTGAAGTCGATAGCGTCCGATGAACTAAAACTCACTAATATGGCATCGGCGACCCGCTCGCGACGTGCTAACAATACACCGCGGCAATCAAGGAGGTTCAGACGTGACGTCGCATGACGTGCTGCAAATTCGGCTCCTACTATAATCGCCAAACTCTTTCTAAACGGCTCTGCCGCTCGCCGCGGCAGCAGCCAGCATTGGCCTTTAAACATGAACTATTATCTCGCGACGACTGCTACAGTATAATCCTTCCGTAATTTTCTAGCTTGCTCCGTTGATAACAATCTTGAACTATGTAACGGGTTCACAACTATATGATTCCTGCAACTACGCTGCAAGTTAATAGATGCAGAGGAAAATGGAATCAACCTCGCGTGCCGTACTGCAGTGTTCAACATGCATTTCTGCTGCAAATTTTCCGTCCTGATACTGTGTCACTTCGCATGTGTCAAGTGCTGGTCATGGGTAAGTGACTAAAAAAGTAGCTAAGTTACAGTTACTTCTCGACAAAGCTGTAAATAATGTAAGCTAAATCTAGGTACATAAATAAGACAAAACTATATAAGTATAGCTCTCAAAAGCTTGAATATGGTTCAAAATGCAGGCTAACTGGTGGTACATGATGAAATTTGACCGAACCCTGAGACAAGGAAAACACAGACGATCTGTTTGTGATCGTCTGTGTTTTCCTTGTCTCGGGGTCAGTCAAATTTCTCAAAAACTGTGCTATGACTTGTAGTGCCCAAGCATAATTATCCGGTGTTATGAAACAATGATTTCCCATGAGTCCGACCAACACGGTGGGAGTCAGTCTGAGGTCATCCCTGCTGCGTCGTACGAGATGACAAACTTCGTGGAATTCCTTTATTGGAAAAAATAGCAGGGTAGCTAAAGCCTCGACAAAACGGCGCTAGGGAACTGACGCGTGGAATATATTGCTAGTTAGTGCAAAAAGCAGTTACTGGTAAGTAGACTGGTCAAGTGTTCATTGATTCATCCACAGCTGATGGGCGTTCAAGCTATTCTAACGACTTGCAGGTATGGAGTACAGTAGTTACGGAATTTCTTGTTGTATCGGGTATGTAACACAAGAACAATCTTAAGTTGCAGTACTGTTGCGTGTGATTTCCTCACTGTTGCTTTTTTTTTCTTTTTTGTGCAGTTATGTGTTTTCGAGTGTGAATGACGTCGATATATATATATATATATATTTTTTTTTTCGATTTCCAACAGCGCTACAATTATTACAGGCGCCTAGTCATACGACATATTATAGTAGTAGTACCGAGTAAATTCCTACCGGAGGGAGGACCCATTTTCTGGTGAGGATTCCTTACAGAAAGTGTTTCTCTTGCGAGAAAGGAAGGAAACTTAGAAGCGTCAGGTCCTGAGAGCCACCGTTATTCGTAGCAACGAGGGAAACTCGGGACCAAAACTGGTGCGTCTGAATGTTAGCACGAAGGGTACACATTGGAAACTCACCCGGCTCTACAACGCCAGTTATGTAGGCAAGCACATTGTGGATAGTGGTCCTCGCAAGCCTGTTATGCAGTTGCAGATGGGCACTGAAAAGTGTTAAAAAGGATTAACAATACTAACGTATTTGGACGGTATATCAATCATCGTACTCGTAAACAAGAACAATAATTGTAACTGGTCACCGGCACTCTAGAAACCCCTGGACCCTCTTCAGGGACCCCGTAAGAGAGTGAGCGATGTCGACGCCATTTCGTGACGCAGCCGGAGACTATGGGCGAAAAGTTCTTACGTCCCCGTTACGCCTCGGGATTACCACGATTCTTTCTAGGGGAGGGCAAATATCTTCCTAGGGAAATAGAATATTATGAGAACGTCTGAGTGTAAATTATGACGACCTGCGAGTATGGAGCTCACAATTTTCACAGATGACCTTGGAGCTCCAGGTGGAGGCCACCACCCCTTGTCCTCTTCTCAGAACGCCATTGGTCTCCCTGGGACATTTACTTAAAAGTTCTTCAAATGACGATTTCATTGTTCCTTCAAAGGACTGAAATTCGCGTTTTCCTTTTTCTTTTTTTTTGCAACCCAATTTTGATTATCCCTCAACCACGCAGTTTGACCCACCTGATGCTGCTGCCGTCTCCGATGAAACAGCTCCCTTCCAGTTCAGGCGCCCACCCATTGGGGCACGGACGTCCGCCAAGCCTCCTAAAAGTTTATCGAATGGCAAAAATGGTTAGGCGTTGCCCCTTGAGCAAGAGCGGAGGCTCTGAATACGAAGGAAACTACGAGGGGTGTTCAAGTTAAACCGGGACTTTTCATTTTTCGCAGAAGTAAAATGAGCTTATAGGCGAGAAATTAGTTTTATTTTTCAACGTAATCTCCAGCTACACTAATGCCCTTGTCCAAGCGTTTCACGACGTATTGGATGCCAGCAGCGTAGAAATCGTTACCGGCGCGTAGCAGCCATGATCGGACTGCATTCTTGACCTCGTCGTCGCAGCTGAAGTGGCGGCCACCAAGGAACGCCTTCAGTGGCCCGAAGAGATGGAAATCGCTGGGGGCGAGGTCTGGACTGTAAGGGGGATGTGGCAGCAATTCCCATCCAAGTTCCTGTAAGGTGCGTGTCGTGAGATGCGCAGTATGCGGGAGTGCATTGTCCTGTAGGAGGAGGACTCCTTTGGTGATGAGGCCCGGTTTCTTTTGCTTCAGCGCCTATGCACATCCCTGAGAACCTGGCAGTAATATGCACTATTGATGGTGGTACCACTGGGCAGAAAATCAACATGAACAACATGACCCTTGGGTCAGAAAACCGTGGCCATGACCTTACCCGCAGACGGGGTGCTTCGGAACTTCTTGGGAGCTGGCGAGCCCAGATGCTTCCACTGTTTTGATGCGCGTTTAGACTCAGGAGTGAAATGGTGCGCCCACGTTTCATCGCACGTGATGATCCGATCAAGGAACGGCTGTCTTTCAGTGTCGAAACGGTACCTTAGCTCTTGGGAGATTTCCAGTCTTCTCTGCCGGTCAAACACGGAGAGCTGCATCGGGACCCAACAGGCACTAACTTTCCGAAACTGGAGATGTTCATGAATGATAGTGTTCAACGTTCCCACAGAAAGGTCCGTCTTTCGAGCCAGATGTTATCCGTCGGTCCTTGAGGATCAGGCGCTCCATAACTTGGATGTTCTCAGGAACTCCGACACTGTGCCTGAGCCGCCCCGGCCGGGATCGCCCTGCACTGATGTACGGCCGTCTCGGAACCGTTTGCACCACTCAAACGCTTTCCTGCGGCTAAGCGTATCGTGACCATACTGAGCCTGAAGTCTTCTGTGAATTTCAGACGACTTTACGCCTTGATACACGAGAAACTTCATGACAATTCGCTGTTGGATGTGCGCGCTCACCTCGTTGTCGGCCATCTTGTCCACACGTGTCTTCTGTTTTGCACAAACTTTGGACCACCACGTGGTGAACGCGGAGGCCTCTCTCGTGTGAAAATGACGTGTAGCAGGCTGTGGACTACGACGACGAAGGCCACGCGCCTGGAGCACCTGCCTCAGTTCCACCGGCGCGGCCATGGAGATAGGCCGCCGTCGTTGCCTCTCCGTGGCATACCATCATCGCCGGTCGGGATTCATGTAGAGGAACAACAGCTCCTCTACATTTGGTGACCCGAACGATGAACATCAAGTTCGTCGCAATGCGGCCCTTCACCATCACAAATTTCTGACCACACCATCGACGAGCACTACCACGGCACGCTATACCTGGAAGCCACCATCATTACTCGGATCATCACGATCACATCCCGAACGCCTTTCGCCTCCCGCCCGACACGCCGACCGCTTTTGTCCACCCCATCAATCAGCTACCGATCCGGCCGACCCGCAACGACCCAACCGCTCACTGACCATCGCATCCGCCCACCGGTTCACGGCTTCCAGGGACCGACCTGCGCTGTCCACGGTCCCGGCACACTCACCACCCCCCGCTTCATTTCTGCATCTCAACTCGCATCCGTTGCCGGCCGCGACACCTGAGCAACGTGCTCCCCTGCCGGTTTCGGCAGTCGCGACAGCCGACGCCACGGCACGGCACGCTTCAGCCGCCGTCTCGGCACTCCTCACGGCTAAGCAGCCTCACTTCCTGGGACCGCGAGCTCTCGCTCCCGTGCAGGTTGCGGCACCCCAGACCACGACTCCGACGCTCAACGACTTCCGCCCTCATCTGCTCCGCTCATCGACCGTTTCCGGCGGCGGGTGTTGTGCCGTGCTCCGAACACGTCCAGTAGTGCGTGTCATTTACGGTTGCTCTTCCTCTCCTCCTTCGGTGAGAACGCGGTTCTTCTTTCTCGCCGCCCCGCGTATGGGAGGGGGAGTACTGTAGCAGGCCGTGGGCAACGACGAAGATGGCCACGCGCCTAGAGCACCTGCCTCAGTTCCGTCGGCGCGCCATGGAGATAGGCCGCCGTCATCGCCTCTCCGTGGCATACCGTCATCGCCGGTCGGGACTCATGTAGAAGAACACCACCTCCTCTACAGACGAAAAAGAAGTAGCGCGAGCCATTTGTACACTCAGGAGACAGAAAGTTCCGGATTAACTTGAACACCCCTCGGACATGCCATAATTACCCGCTTCTTTGTATTACTCAAGTACTTCATCTACCTTTTTGTCAGAGTTCTACGCAACTCCTTACAAGTAACTCGTTATCCAGTAACAATTCACGTTTTTGGTAACAGGTAACAGGTTTTGGTAACCTCGTTTCTTTTATAAACATTGCAACTACTAACGTACAGTTAGAAAAATCAGTAACTCGTTTCTCAGGTTACTCGTTCCTTTCCTTTGTTTACGTTCGGCTTATTTGGACGACATCGTCGATAACCATGTGGAAATTCCCGAAATTCTGTACGCTTGTAACATTAGGTGACCTGACTCGGATGTCCTACTCCTGGGAGCCGCTGGTCGACAGTCACTCTTTTGTTGAGTACTAAGGTGGCCGACATGACGAATGCCGAACGCTTTCCGGTCGTTTCATTGGCCATGAAAGCGTTCTTGGAAAAAGGCCCCGCATTTCTTTTGTGTGTGTGTTATCTCGCAGCTGCAGCAATGGATATCCGTACCGTAGTAACTAAACTGGCCTAAACTCGGATCCTAGGATGGCATTGTCATTCTCCGCTGATTCGTCGTGTTGTTGTAAAGTGACCTGGACAACAAGATCCCGGGTAGATTATATGCAGCTAGTGCCTGTCATTAGCCTAGCAGCGTATCCCGGGAAGAAACTTTAATCCCTGTATTTTCTCTCCCATCTCCACACTTGTGGGCTCCAGTGAGGACCACTCGTTCGATTATAAGATGCCACAGATGCTAATCTCGTCAGTGTGGCCTGGGTTGGACGAGATGTTCAGGGTGAAGGTGACAAAAGGTGACCGGAATGTAGTGTTTTGGTGTCTTCTTTCCCTTACCAAACCAAAATGACTCATTACATCCCACACGTCGTATTCGAATTTGAAGAAGCGTGCTCAGGTAACCGACCTCAATGTTTGTGCTAGCTGCTCTTCACTAATCAATCGAACACCTCGTAGAGCCAATGCCGTGTAGTGAGGAGGTAGCCCGAGAACTTTGGCTTACAACATCGGGGGATATGTTTATCTTTAAAAAAAGAAAGGAGAGGTTAGCGTTGCAAAGAGCCAGCTTAGACAACGGCTTATAGACCATTTTCAAAAATGAGCGCTACCTGTTGCGCTTTCGTCGAACTGAGCTGCACCGGCCACGTTGCGGGAGAATCCGACGCAGCAGCAGACTGCAGACTAAATCAACCTATGAGCTGTTGTGAATTTATCTTTCTTTTCTCTTCGTTGAAATGTGTAAATTATGTAAAAAAGTACACATTTCAAGCTTTCTTTTCAAGTGTTTATTTGTTTTGTACTTAACAATCAGAAAATATAGGCAACAGTATCTAGTGACCGGAAGTGAAGACATTGACGACCGGCCCCAGCTCCTTCGCTCCATGGAAGCCATGCTCGGTGATCGCGCGCCCGCGTTCGACGCCAATGTGCTCCGGGAGCTCTTCCTGCAGCGTCTCCCTCCGCAGGCACAGATGATCTTGGCCCCCGCCACCAGCCTGCCACTTCAAGATCTGGCTCAGCAGACGGACAAGATCATGGAGGTCGTCGGCCCCGCCGTTGCTTCCCTCACTGACCCACCTTCACCCTGTCCCCCCCCCCCCCCCAGCATGCTAGCAGTGCGCCAGAAGACTCCCTGAATTCCCGGCTAGACGCGCCGCTTGAGGACGTATCCGAGCTCCGCCAATGCGTGGCTGCTCTCTCTCAAGCTCACGGGCAATCCCGCTCTCCAACAAAGTCTCGCCGCCGCCGCTCCCGCAGCTGTCACTTCAGCGCTCGTCGACGGTCGTCTTCACCGGCAAGCTCAGACGCTCACTCAGCCCCTCTCTGCTGGTATCACACCCGCTTCGGAGGCCGAGCTGAGCGTTGCACGCGGCCGTGCGGCTTGTCGGGAAACCCGCCCGGGGCGCACTGACGGCGACCAGCGGCTCTCCGGATTCCCCTTCCCTCCGCAGTCGCCTCTTCTACGTCGTCGATCGTGTCAGCAAGACTCGCCTTTTGGCCGACACTGGAGCAGAAGTCAGCGTTTTGCCCGCCACCGCTTCTGACAGACGTCGTCCCGCTATCTTTCACCTGACAGTGGTCAACAACACGTCCATTCCCGCTTACCGCCAGAAAGTGCTTGACCTCAACCTCGGCTTGCGGCGAAGATTCCCTTGGCTATTCGTGGTGGCCGGCGTCTCGCAAGCTATTTTCGGAGTGGATTTTCTCCAGCGTTTCGGCCTGCCTGTGAACGTTTCCCGCAAGTTGCTCGTAGACACCGCCACGAGTCTCCGGGTACAAGTTGCGCATGCCGTTTCCCCAACAATCTCTATTGCCGCTACGACTGTGCCCGCTATGGCATCTCCGTTTGCTGACGTTCTCCGGAGTTCCCCACTCTCACCCACCCACCTGACAGGACGCGGCCTGTCGCCCATGATGTGGTCCATCACATCGGTACCTCCGGACCACCCGTTTTCGCGCGTGCTCGACGCTTAGCCCCTGAAAAGCTGAAGACTGCTCGGGCGGAATTCGAGCACATGATCACCATCGGCGTGGCCAGGCCTTTTTCCAGCGACTGGTCTTCCGCCTTGCACATGGTGTCCAAGAAAATGGGTGATTGGCGCGGCGACTGCCGGGCCCTGAACCTGACGACCACACCTGAACGCTACCCGTTACCCCGCCCGCCTGCAGGATTTTACAGTCAACCTCCATGGCGCCACCATATTCAGCAAGATTGGCCTCATGAAGGCGTACCACCACGACGCCCTTTGGACTGTTTGAGTTTCCGCGGATGCCATTTGGTCTACGGAACGCGGCTCAAACATTCCATCGACTCGGTCACGCGGGGTCTTCCGTTCGTATTTGCCTACATTGACGACTTGCTCGTGGCCAGTTCGACCCCTGAGGAGCACGCCCAACATCTCCGTCTCCTGTTCTCCCGTTTGACTGACCACGGCGTCGTCGCCAACGTGCAGAAATGCGAGTTCGGCGTGAGCTCGACGGATTTCCTCGGTCACCGAGTCTCCAAAGGTGGCATTTCCCCTCTCGCCAGTAAAGTGGAGGCAATCTCAAGCTTTCCGCGGCCTCAATCCATTCGGCAGCTCCGCCGCTTCCTCGGGCTGATCAATTTTTACCGCCGCTTTATGCCTCGCTCCGCCGCCACCCTTCGGCCTCTGGAGGCGCTTCTCTGCAAGTCCTCTCGGGGTGCGCACACCATGGCGTGGCCCGCCGAAGCTCAATCGGCTTTCGAGAAGATTAAGGGTGACCTCACCGCCGCCGCTCTGCTTTTTCATCCCAAGCATGACGCCCCTACAACCCTTACGATCGATGCCTCGAACTTCGCTGTTGGTGCCGTGCTTCAGCAACAGTTCGGCGACTCTTGGCATCCCATCGCTTTCTTCTCGAAGAGCCTCAAGCCCACGGAACAACGGTATAGCACATTCGGCCGCGAGCTTCTGGGTGCCTTTCTCGCTGTTCGGCATTTCCGGCATTTTCTTGAAGGCCGCAAGTTTACCCTTTTGACGGACCATAAGCTATTGACCTACGCCTTTCGATCCGCCAGCAGCAAGTATTCTCCACGCGAGATCAGGCATCTTGCTTTCCTGGCAGAATTCGGCGCCGACATACAGTTCGTCAAGGGCTCGCAGAACCGCGCGGCCGACGCTTTGAGCCGTCCTTCGTCGCTATCTGCGCTCTCAGACGAAGTCTCGCCGGAGGCTCTGGCTTCTGCACAAGCACTTGACGACGACTTGCGCACCTTTCGAGAACGTCAGTCCTCCTCCCTTCGGCTGCAAGACGTTCCCCTTCCTGGCTCCACGCTGAAGCTTTGTTGCGACGTCTCCACTGGTCGCCAACGCCCGCTGATTCCCCTGGCGTCCCGGCGTGCAGTCTTCTCTTCCCTGCACGATCTGGCTCATCCTGGCATCAAGGCTACCCAGCGACTCATCACGGAGCGCTACGTGTGGCCTTCCATGCACCGCGATATCCGCACCTGGGTACGAAGTTGTCTCGCTTGCCAGCGTTCCAAGGTCCATCGCCACACCTTCAGCCCTCTGGGCACGTTCGACACCCCTGATGCCCGCTTCACTGGTGACCCGAACAAAGGACCAACAACCGGACAGCTTCAGGAATCAACACCAACGGGGACGCGAGCAACCCTCCTTCGGAGCCCCAGCGCCCACCATCGTACTCCATGGGTCATGTAGCTGTCGGCCTTCCACCCTTTTGGCCTCGCAACCCCAACATCTGGTTTATCCAAGCGGATACCCAGTTCCAACTGGCCGGTATCTCTTCCCAGCTGACGATGTATCGGCACATCGTCGCCGCGCTGCCGCCCGACATCGCCATGGAAGTTTACAACGTCCTCCAGTCTCCTCCCGCTCAAGACCCGTTCACCAGGCTCAAGTCAGCTATTATTGAGCGCACCACCATGTCTGAGCGTAAGCGCCTACAGCAGTTGCTGACGTCTGAAGAGCTTGGCGACCGTCGCTCCACCCAGCTCCTCGCTGTCTTCAGCGGGGGGGGGGGGGGGGGGGGGCTGTAGTGGCCGGAAGTGAAGACATTGACGACCGGCCCCAGTGCCTGAGCTTGGTTCGTTGGCGCGTGGCTACGCCGGCTGTTTTAAAAAAAGAAACTCGCGCTTCGCGCCAGTCAGTTCGACCGAAGCGCTGGAATAAACATATCGACCCCTGCTCTGCCTGAGTCCGCTTCAAGTATTTGAAAATCAAAATGTGTCAGCTTAGGCTACACTACAAAATAGACCCACGTGTCCCTGAAATTGCCATTTGCCCGAGAATTTGGTTGTTGTTCTCGTGATTTCTGTGTAGTGAATCAGCGATAAAACTTGGGCGGGTTGGTAGAGCAATATAAAAAGTTATAAACCCCAGTGTTGGGGGTTCAGGGTTGTGGACAGTGATGGGAAGTAGTTAACTACATGTAGTTAAACGACTAGTGAAACCACTGCATAGTAGTGTTTCACTAAGTTTACAAAGTTGTTAGAAGCTATCTCTGGGAATGTAATTATAACTAGTAGTTAAACTAAATTTTTTAACTACAGCAGTTAAGTTACTCCGGGCTACAACTACTTCGCATTTTATGACTTCTTCTCCAACCTGCTTCGGAGCTCTCCTCAAGATTGTTTAGGATAGGCAAAATAAATTTTTCTGCTGTGCGCGTCACATGCCGGTATAAGAAACCGACAGCACGGTTAACTGGAGAAAAGGTGGAGACTCTTATCTGGAGCAAATGTCTGCGTGAGCCGTACGCGCGGGAAGGGTTGCACTTGCTGTTTCTCGGCACGCTCTACTGATTTCTAATTTACACCTCGGGTCGTCACTAAGAAAGCTTGAAAACGTAATCATACGTAAAAAAAAAAAACGTAATCATATGAGGCAATATAAATGCCTGAATAATTAAGCAAAAAAAAAAAACGACTAAAACACAGGGCATCAATACTCCAGCAGTTCTGCTTCATGTAGAGCGCATCGTCCTGTTTAAACTGTCTGTGTACTTTAGGCTGGACAGCGGACACCCTGTATAGCAACGCGCATAAGACGCCGAGGTAGTTAAAAATGTAGTTAAACAGCGCCGGCAGTAGTTACAATGTAGTTTTAACTATTGGTGCTATGATGTAGTTACACTAGTAGTTAAACTACAAAAAAGTAGCTGCCGCCCTGTAGTAAAGGTGAGCTTCTGTGTAGCAACTATGCCACAGCAGACCAAAGGCACACACGCCATCACGAACACTGCATCTGAGCCAAACAGATCAGCGACACGTACGGGTCATATCCTTTTACATCCTTTTTCTTACCTTCGTAGCACGATGCCTTGATGAAGTACATACCTTGCTGTATATAATGTTTCTTTGTTTGTAAGGAAAAACGAACGAACGAACGAATTAGCTCACTGTTCATAGTGTAAAGCGTCCCAAATATGCTCCTGTCAAAATCTGAATTCCCCGAAATGTGAACACGCAGGCTGCGAGCCAAATACTATCTTCACTCCCCTTGTGTACAAACTGCTCAATGTAAAAGCTGTAATTTGTGAAATTTCGCCGTGACAAGCCAAACCACGCCATGCTTTCTCCCGAAAGTTTTGGCAACTTAAATGGATCGGTCACCCCCATCCAGCCACGAGGAACATTTCCACAGACATGATGAAAAATAAATAAATAAATAAAAAGCATAAATCGCGTATACCGTTCTTGCCGCCCGTAGGCGTGTGCGTGTGTCGGATGCGCTCCGTCTCCCGCAACATGGAGGCCGTAGCTGGCCACGGCCGCTAGGTGGCAGTATTTCGAAACAGGTCTATAGACGTTGGTGTAGCGTTTATCAGATCACGTAAACGCACAATCGCGATGACGTTGTGTCACCACCTAACCGTGGGGCAAAAATAGGGCAATAAAAGCAGCTGCTGACCTTGAATTTACAGGGAAGAAAATGAAAATCAGCCTCTTTACTAATCAGGCGCTTCCTATTTCCAATACATATATCAAACAACAGGGGCTGTATTTGATGCAGCCATGCCTTTCCACAGCAACTTTTCACTCTTGCCACAGAGTCTCTCTCGAGGAAACGTACCAAAAATAGTCGGTGCACATTTCGAGTACCAAGTGGTCTTCAAGGCGGATTCTATGAAGATTGTCGGACCAAATAAAGCACGCGTCACTTTTGATATTGCTGTAATAGCATGGTAAAGTAAGAGTAACGCGTTGCTGTAACGGGAGCGCGTAACGGGAACGCGTTCCATCTGCTGTTTTGGCAACGGGTAACGTATTTAGTTCCTTTTTTTTGTGGTAACGAGTAACGGCATTTAGTTTATTTCTTTCGCTAACGTGTACAAGTATTATTTTTGTAAAGTTTACTTATTAGCAGTAAAGTAAGAGACTCACTTCATTATATCTTCTGCATCACCATACCCTATGGGCTGCGATAATGCTTGTGGAAGACGGACGTCACGCACGTCTCCTCTGTACAGCATTTGGTAGTCATCTAGGAAAAAATGTTTCCGTTCGTGATCCTTTCTCACTACTATATGCGGATGTGTTCCTAGAAATGTGCTTCGAGTATTGACATTTTGACCATACAGGGTGTTTTTTTTAAATTGAGACACATTTTTAATAAAAAAAACTATAAGGGCTATAGCCATGCTGTTTTCACTTCTATCATCTCAGGGCCGGCGGACGTACTTGGCTATATGTTGCTCAATTACCTAAAAATCGTTAATTACCCTTTTAATTATAAAAGCTACGAAGTTGTCCCAATGAGAACGTCTGTTCCTTTCGGTGACCTGATATCGTAGCCGTTTTCAGAACAAAAATGCGTTCGGAAGATTGTCCGCAAAAACATTCGTGAAGGAACACGATTTTTTTCTTTATTTTGTTCATTGCGCACTTTCGGAGACGCGTCTTTCCTTCACCCCCAATGTGAGATGAAGGAGCCTCATGCGCCGAAGATGCCGCCACAGTGCCGCCTCATGCGTCGAACATTAGTTTTAACGTGCGGAAACAAAACAAAAACACGTGTATCGGGTGACGCTATCGGAACTGCCCTTATCTTGGGTTGCACTTTCTGTTTTCTTTTAACCTTTTTCCAGGACGCAAGAGGCGACAGTGTGCTCTTTCGACCCTCTCACATTAACGATTAACGATTTTTAGGTCATTGGTCATTTGACGGTTGAGCAACATATGGCCAAGAACGTCCTCCGGCCCAGAGATGATATAAGTGAAAACAGCATGGCTATAGCACTTATAGTTTTTTATTAAAAATGTGTCTCCAGTAAAAAAAAAGCACCCTGTATATACATATGCAGTGATATATTTATTCAGTCATTCACATTATACTCATTTGCCAACCAGAAGTACCCTACGCTGCCTCGTGTAAAAAGACACTCTCAACAATTTGCTGACCAAGGTCGACGACATGGCTATACAAGATATTGCAACCAAGTGCGGCCATTGTTGGCAGAGTAAAGGGCACTTTGCCATCAATTTTCATGCACGTTCAATGCAGAGACTTCAAGGCTCTTATTTCAATCGTACGCAATAATAGGGGCTACCAGCGTCAAACCAGGTACCGAGGTCGAACGCCTACCGTGAAACTGCAGGTACAACACATATGGTGCAACACAACAACGACAACCACAACGTGAGCCTTTTAAACCCACATTCGCTTGCCGCAATAGCAGCGCGGCACCGCTTCCCTGAAGAAAGTCAACTGTGAAACATTGCATTGGGTAAATATTGTCTGCCGACATAAACTCAAGATTTAAAAACCGGGAACATGGTTGATGGAACATTTTAAAAGCGCTAAAAACCAAGAGCAGGGGAGAAACAAGTGTAGAAAAGGTCTGTAGAGTAGGAGAAGGAAAAAAACCCAGTCCATGACAGTCTTTTTCTCTTCCCTCCACTCGGGTTTTAGCGCTTTTCAAATAAACACGTGTGCCATTTTTGGCTACGGAGTACTTTGAATGTCTGTTACAGAACTGCTTCTATTAAGCTGCTGCCCATGTCTAGCGCGGTTGTCTTTTCCGCTTGTGGACTTTCGCAGTGGCAGCAACCAGAACAGCTTCACTTGAAACAGAGCCTCACAAATAGGTCGTATAGTATCCACTCCGTAACAGTCCCCAAATTGAATTGAATTTCTTTTAACCCTCATTTAGCTCCGAAAGGGACTAATCCTCCTCTCAATGCATCTAACCCCAGAAAGACTGCCAGCTCCTATATCATAGTGGTTAGGATGATCGCTTTCCACGCCGAGAGTTGGAGGTGCCGCGGGTTCGAAACCGGGCAGCGGCTCTGTTGTCTGAGATTTTTCCTGTGTTTTCCACCAGACTTCCCAGACGAATGTCGGCACAGTTCCACCCCTGAAGTCGGACAAGGACGCATACTAACCCCCTGTCCCCCACTCCTTCCTGATGTCCCCTCTCCATCTGACAAGTCTGTGTGCCGCTTATAGTCACAGTTGCTTCGCGCCGCTAATACGTAACTAAAAACAAAACAAAAAGAAAACGAAAAGAAACAGGAGAACGGCAAGTAGTAAGATAACTAAGCGGCACACAAGTTGTCCATTACACAAGGTTGCCCATTTTCATGTACGATATCGACAGAGGTGCGCCATCCCACGGTACTGCGAGCCGAGCTCCGACGCATATCCACGCGGAGTAGGGCCGCGTTTTAAAGCGCTCATCGCCAGTGTACACCTTTTGAAGCAGTTTTTTTTTTTAACAGATGAAAGGTATAACATCAGGACATGTCCTGGAAAAATACTGAAATAAAAAAGGGGCCTTTTCGAGAAATGGACGCGCGATATCTTGTTTTTTCCGAAAAGATCCTAAATATTTGCATGTTTCAGCAGATATCTGTAGGAGGTATATGCACCACAGATAGGTAATGAGGCACCTCTACAAGCAGAGAAATCACGCGTCGAAGCTGGAACAAAACTGCGAGAGAGAGCATGTTCGCCATTTTTTATAGCACACAACGTAGCACTTGCGCGCAAAAGTTTGCGCTCAGTCTGCTGGTCTGTAGGCATACTAAAGCATACAGAAATTTCACAACTCAGCAGGTATACGCGTGCAAAAACGGCCAAACCGAAACACTCTAAGTCAGGGCCGGATTTTCTCGAATTCTTTCTTCCTTTTTTTCCCATAAAAACTATTCGGTAGTAATCATTTATTTTACTGACGATGAGCTTCTCGATATATATTGTTGCGAAGACGAAAAAGACGGGCGTGAAAATGGGCGGGCGGTTTCGAACCGTCGCGTGGGCATTGTCCGAACGAACTTGGGGCAAGGAGAACGCATCTGGACACAGACTACGATCTTGTAACATTTGGTGTCAGAAGTGGGATTTCGAGTTGTACGATGCCCGGACGCCGAAGGAGGAGGTCAGCTTCTAGCCCGGAAGAAGCCCCGCGTAATGTCTCTGGTCTTGTCACTCGAGAGGAACTGCGGACGGTTCTGGAAGAGAACACCCGGAGCATGGTGGAGACAATGCGCGTCGAGTTGGCGGCGCTCCTCGACGTGTCCCGCGGTCACCGTTCGACGATCCCGTCTCCGGAAGCAGCCAGCCAGCCTCTTCAGCCAACGGCCCAGCTCCCAACCCAGGCAGCTCAAAGTCACACCGTGTCCCCCTCGGGACCGAAACCGGACAAGTTCAACGGCGAGGGTCCTTGGGCGCAGCTACCTGGCACAGTTTGAAGTGATAGCTGACTCAAACGGGTGGACCGAAGAACAGAAGGCATGCCATCGAGTATCGGCTATGGGAGTGCAGACTGACCCCACGAAGGTGCAGTCGATCCAGTCGTGGCCAGTGCCGACTGGCAAACACAGCCTCAGAGCATTCCTGGGATTTTGTTCATATTACCGTCGCTTCGTCCCCCACTTCGCTGAAATGGCAGACCCCCTATACCAGCTTCTGGCCAAGGGACATGATTTCGAATGGTCGGCAGCGTTCAGTGAAGCGTTTGTTGCGTTGAAGTCCCGCCTGACATCGCCGCCAATACTTGCCTTTCCTGTACCGGACGCTCCCTTTATCCTAGACACCGATGCTAGCCAGACAGGAATCGGCGCCGTGCTGTCGCAAATACAAGGAAGCGACGAAAAACTCATCGCATGCTTCAGCCGAACCCTCCGCAAGCCAGAAAGAAACTACTGCGTCACGCGTAAAGAGCTCTTAGCTGTCGTAAAGTCCGTCCAACATGTTCATCATTACCTCTACGGGCGCCACTTTACCTTACGCACGGACCACGCTGCATTGCAGTGGCTGCTGACATTCCGCAATCCTGAAGGACAGGTCGCACGCTGGATCCAGACCCTCCAGGAACATGACTTCACGCCACAACATCGCAGAGGCCGGGATCACGCCAACGCTGATGCCCTATCTCGACTTCCTTGCGAAGGAAAAGATTGCGGTCACTGTGCGCATGCGGACGATCATGACGTCCTCGCTCCAGCGCGTCCGCTAAGAGTTGATGTCTCTCTCACCCACACAGCCTGCGCCGTTGGAGTACACTCCGAAGAGAACCTGGACCACATGAGGCGGGCGCAAGAGGAGGATCGGAACATTGGCCCCATCCTTCTATGGAAGCGAGCGGGATCTCGACCATCGTGGGCCGAGGTGTCAGGGCAATCAGATCAGGTCAAAGGCTACTGGTCGCTGTGGGACTCCCTCGATTTGCATAACCACCTCCTATACCGGGTATGGGAGTCTCGTGACGGACGGAGAAACCAGACACAACTCGTACTTCCGACAACGTGCAGGGACAATGTATTGCGCATGCTCCATAGCAGCCAGGCCGGCGGACACTACGGCATCAACAAAACGCTCGCCAAGGTCCGAGAGCGGTACTACTGGCTCGAGTACAAGATGGATGTGGAAGAATGGTGCCGCTGGTGTGACCTATGCTCCTCCAGGAAGGGACCCCGCACGCGCACCCGAGGTAGACTCCAGAAATGTGCCTCGGGGACACCTTTTGAACGAGTAGCACTGGACATTCTAGGCCCACTGCCGACGACGGACCGGGGGAACAAATATATCCTGGTGGTAATGGACTACTTTACGAAGTGGCCTGAAGCGTACCCCCTACCTAACCAGGAAGCAGCTACGGTGGCCGAGACCCTCGTTAACGAGTGGGTATCGCGCTTCGGGGCGCCGCTGCTGCTGCACTCCGACCAGGGCCGCAACTTTGAGTCCCACCTCTTCCAGGACATGTGCAGGTGCCTCGGCATTTCCAAAACTCGGACTACCCCGCTCCACCCTCAGTCCGACGGAATGGTGGAGAGGTTCAACCGCACTATACTGCAGCACATGAGTTTATTTGTGTCCGAGAATCAGAGGAACTGGGATACCTTGGTTCCCCTCTTCCTTCTGTCGTACAGGACAGCGCTCCACGAGGCTACAGGGGAAACACCAGCGATGATGGCGACCGGACGCAACCTCCGCCTTCCAACCGAGCTGGCTCTTGGTCCAACACCAGATGCTGACCACGCTGCAGGCAACGTCTCCGGCTACCTACGGACATTGCGCACACGCCTCGAGACTGTGCACATGTTTGCGAGAGAACATCTGCAGAAACCATTCACACGTATGAAGACTCGCTACGATCGGGCGGCGTCCGGAGGGAGGTTCGAGGAAGGCCAATCGGTGTGGCTCTACAACCCTGTTCGGAAGCGGGGCCTATCTCCCAAGTTGCAGCGGCCGTGGCGGGGACCATATGTCGTCGCTAAGCGCCTCAATGACGTCGTCTACCGGATCAGGCGGACAGGCCGTGCCCGGCCCCTTGTCGTTCACGTCGACCGTCTGGCACCGTACCGTGGACTCTCAACCGGCAACGAGGCTCCCCAGGAAGCTCAACGCAACAGTGCCAGAGGGGAAGAGAGGGTGTGATGTTGCGAAGACGAAAAAGACGGGCGTGAAAATGGGCGGGCGGTTTCGAACCGTCGCGTGGGCATTGTCCGAACGAACTTGGGGCAAGGAGAACGCATCTGGACACAGACTACGATCTTGTAACAATATATAAAAAAAACGAAAATCCAGGAGGCCGATGGGACTTCCCTACTGATCTGATGTGAAACCGGCCAACTATCATTTAGGGTAAACGACCTTTGCTTCCGTGTCACACGGCAGTGCCTTTAGCAATTTAGCCTTTAGCAATAACTGGAATTTTCGGTTAACGGAGCTCACTGACGGCCTGTCGAGCATAAACGGCGTAGCATCGACAGCAGAGTGCTCGCATGTATAATCGCACCAAGAGATTGTTTACGCTGTTGTACCACCAAACCTAATAATAAGCTAACCAACGTGACGTACAGTCGTGCCTGCCCCGCTCAGTCAAACAGCCGCTAAAATTTGGCTTTCGTTCGCTTAAACAACTTGGACAGAAATCGAAAACCCGTGAATTATTTGGTTAAATACGTGATACCGCGAATAGTGATACGTAAATAGCGATACCGTGTTTTTAAACACGGCATATACCATATTACGAAGCAATCGAGCATTCTCCTTGACTTTCCTTGTTTCGAGAACCGGAATTTCTAGATTGGGGATTTCGCAACCGGGAATATTGAGGTCCACGTCTTCTGCTTTTCGTTCGCTTAGCCTTATTCGTTGTTTCGTATTTGTGTAGACATTATATTGCAATATACTGCAACTGTTATTTACTTATATTCACAAATAATTGTTTCATAAGCTTGATGAGGTTATTCATCGCCCTGACGCCGTCTTTGCTGCAGGCTGCCATTTCTCAGAATGGATAAGCTGCTCTCCCTTTACTCAAAGATATACTGTTGCGATGGAGGTAAAGGATTAAACACCCTCTGAGTAACATTTTTGTTGACATAGAGAGCTTCTTTTGTACTGTTCGATTGTTTGCTAACTGGTATACACAGCCGATACACTACCTGAAGGGGACAGCAACATGGTCCCTTCAAGACCTACCTCTTCAGATTCTGTCGAACTCGACACCACACTTGCCGCGTCGGATCAGGACATGTATTTCTCCAGCAGCGCTTCACCCCTGTCCTGATCCAACAGATGTTTCCTCGGATCGTACCGGCGCACTACCCGACGCTCCGTCTGACCGTCAGTCCGGCACCATGCAGTTGCGCCCTCGCGCATACTTACGATAGGCCTCAACGATATCGGGCAAACTCCTCTGTGATACCCTTCCCCGGACGCGAACACCTCTGTGCAGGGGGAAATAGTGTAGCCGCCCCTAATTGCGGAAGGGGCGTGATGGACATCGCGAAGACGGTGGGACGTATGATTCGCAACTCAGCGCTCGCGCTGGCTTCGAGAACGGTTTGGACACCTGGTTCCAACGAGGAATAAACCCGTACGTTTTCCGGTCCGCCAACGAACATCGCTGGCCAGGAATGGCAGTTAGTGCTTGTCTGACAGGTGTCAACCGTAGAGGACAGCTAAGCAACGGCAACAGGCAAGCAACGAGTCCTGGTGGTCGCAACCACGTAGCTTACGCAGCAACGTAAGCTTGATTTCAGAACATGCGTTACCGAGGTGATCCTGTCGACGTTTTCAGAGAATTCCAATGCGGCATGAGCTGCACAACGCAAAATACTAACAATGTAAGCAGGCTCCGCAAGATCGACCACAACCAGTGCGCCGCATAACGAGAACACGCTGGTTTTAACTACACCAATAAACAAAACGCGTCGAGCATAGAAAAGTACTGCGAAAAATTCAAAATGGAGAAGCGTAGACCTAGGCACTCGTATATAGCGTCTTCATTAAGTTGACCACAATAAGCTAAAGGTTCCTTCATATGAGATGCGTGACTTACACACCTCTCGATGCGTAACCGTTTGTCGTAGGATCTCCGATGTCGTAGAGATAGCGCATATTGGCTTGGCGCACACTCTCACGGGGCATCCACCAAGAATTAGGATACGTCCCCTGGTCCGGGTTCGGAGCCACGTCTTTGGGATCCATGAAAAAAAGAGTCGCAGCCACACCAGCGTCATCGACTGCCTTCGCGGCGTCGCCCACTGTCATGTTAGAAGAGTATCTGCAGAGGCAAATCTTCCCGCTCGCACTCGCCCCCATTCTGTCAAGATCCACGAAATCATCAGGCATACATCGATTGCAATAGAGCAGATTAGCCTGCAAGAAAGACAGACCCAATTGCACTGGATAGAGAGCTCATTTTCGGCTGAAGAGAACACCCTATAGATACATTTGCAAATGCACAGCGAGAAAGTTTTACTGCATTTTGGGCGGAATGCTAGTCTAAAGCTGGTGGCCCGTACCGTGTATCCCACAAGAATCCGAATTGAATTGTTGGGTGCAGCACGGTATGTTGCAGGTCAACATTACATTTATGAACCTGTTTGTATAGGGCGGCAACAAAATCTCACATCTGGTATATTGTGAACGAAACCACACATGGCATGTTACCAAGCTACGGGTAATATTTATACAGGTTTTTTTAAAATCCTAAACCGAACTTTTATCTAAAAAAACCTGTGAGAGCAGTATAGATGTCGCTGTTGCAGTTACGCTGTGCGGCAAGGTGGAGATCCTCTTGAAGAGAGTGTGTAATCACGAGATGATTAAACACCTAAAAATAATTAACTTTCTAATGAGAGAGTTTTGGTCAAAAGCGAGATAACAGAATGGCAGACAATCTTCATTGGAATCCATTCTATCTTTTAAAAACCCCTAAACGAGCGAGTGCCCTGTAATGTCGATTGCTGAATTTCGCTATGCAAATGAGCGGAAAACCAAAATGGCGCGCCTCAGGAGCGCATCATTTTCACCGACGGAGGCTTATTTGGGTCGCAAAGCGATTGACCTGGCCAGCATATCAGCACCTACCCCACTCATCTCCATGCTCAGCTCCAAAACACGTGGCCCTCTGACGCGTAATGAGGGCTGTGCTTCCTACGCTCCCGCTATGCGCGGTTGCGGCGCTTTTGCATATATCAACATACGGCTATGGGTATTTCAACGCACGTGCACATCTCAAGATTTTCCATAAATGGAATGGCTTTCAACGAGGATTGTCTCCCATTCTGCTGTCTCACTTTTGCCTGATGTCGCTTTAATTAAACAGTTAATTTATGAATTTTAGGTAATTAGTTTTCGTAATCTCCTCCGGAGGATGTCCGCCTAGGCGTATAACTCAACTGCAAACGGATGCCGATACTGCTCTCAGCTTGTTAATAAAAAATCTGTAAGGGTTGTAGCGGGCCGTGGACAACGACGAAGATGGCCATGCGCCTGGAGCACCTGCCTTAGTTCCACCGGCGCGGCCATGGAGATAGGCCACCGTCATCGCCTCTCCGTGGCATACCATCATCGCCGGTCGGGACTCATGTAGAGGAACTCCACCTCCTCTACAGGGTAAAAAGAAATGTCCTCTATATTTGCAACTGTAGAGTGAATGGCAAAACTGTATGGTTTTTTGAAAGCTTGTAAAACTTAGATGCTTCAGATACGTAATAGTTCTGCTGTATATTGAGCACTTTTTCAGCAATCGAATTTCAAATATTGCTGTGCAAAGCAAGCGGGCGGCTTCCAGAAGCGCCACAACAACCCTGAGGCGCCTCGCGCGCCATCTATTGAGAACGCAAGCAACTAGTCGATACATCAGAAGAGAGAATGCGGTACTCGCCGAGTGCAGTACATTTCATTGAGAAGGGTGCATGGCTTGTGTATTCCGAGCACGAGATAGCGAGCCAGACGTTCGTCTAAAACACTTAGATGCGAGGTTTTGCAAACAGCAGCGGTATAGCGAGGAGACGACACAGAGACGCGGAAGAGTGAAAGGTCAACAGATGGCGCAGATCGCCTCACGGCACAGAGCTCGCATGTTACAAACGTTAAACATTTTAAACAGAACTTCTGCTCTTCTTCAAAAAAGCTGTATGGTAATTGATGACCTGTCTCAAATGCGTTACGTTGTAAAGCTTGTGACATACTTGTCCGGAATCGAGAGCTTGCCGTTTATCCGGCCTGGAATCTAAAGGCGTTGCAAGATTGTTTGTTTCGACTAATAAACACTTACTGGGTAGAATGCCGTACGTGTCTATTAGTCATACAAATTACACTTGCACTTACGCATTGCGTTGCTCTCACCTTAACGTCTCCACCTGGTGAGTAAGCATTGAATACACCCGAGACGTTCCCCTTCGATTTCAGGAAAGTCTGACCATTTCCGTCGATCACATCGAACTGTAAGAGGCATTAACACATTTAGTTCACACAGAAGAATATGACCATTTGGTATCGGCGTGAAAGCTAACATCCCAATTGCTTAGGTTTGACGCGATGCCTTCAGTACATATCAGATTGGCAAGATAAACGCTTATCAAGAATTGATTAGGAATATGTAAATCCAAGGCAGAGAAGGAAATGGTCCACTCTTAAGCAATTCCTGAAGTGCATTGCTTAGTCAAGGCACCGTTCCCAAGAAGGCGTATATATATTGCACAGTTTACAGTGGGAGTAGTTTAAACCTATTAAATGGGTTCGTTGTGTAAGGTAGGTCATTTATTGGTTTCGTTACATTTGATCAAATAAGATAGTGCCGCCTCTTCGTGGGGATCCTCGTTTCGGTTTCGTTTCTGTTACGTACAGTAAAAACTGCCATATTGGAATGAAAACTCAATTTACTCGGAACATATATGTCGTTTTCGTCGTGAATCACCAGGAAATATCAACGCTGGATAGCTCTTTCACGCACAATGCCTTGATACGCAGTGCAGTGTGCGAATACTGCCCGGGGAAATCCCCATGACACGGTTCGTTCAGTAAATGCCAGGAGGCGACTCCCAAACTCCTCGGCGCGTACCGTCCCAGTCAATTCAGTGTCAGAGAAGGGTAACGGCCGGGTATACTTTACAGTGCATAGTGCATGCGCACCGCGCGAACCACAGAAGTAATTTCACCTCAGACAAATCGCACATCATCTAAAATCTAAAATGAAACCCGAAAACAAACAAACAAAAATATCTCTCCATCACCGTATGCGGCAGTGTGAACTACCAAAATTCTCAGTCCAGTCGCTGTAGACCATGCTTTATTGATATTCGATTGGTCTCTCAATTTAACTCAATTTCCACTAAACACTGCGTAACGTTGCGTAAGCTCACCGAGAATCGGAGATCACGAGGTTATCTGCTCTGGATTGCTGAAAGGTTTTTGGCAGCACTGCAGATGCCGTTAATGTGTTCAACGATTATCACCCCATAAGTAATGTCAATAATGGTTGATACACGTGATGTCATCCGCTGAAGTGCAAGATTGCACTCTGTGCTACACTTCTCCATGTGTTCAAATAGAAAAAAAAAGAACATTATTGAGCTATCGTCTATCAGGCGACAGGCATTTTGTGAAAGCCGCTGTTGACTTTTACTGTAGTCATATAGGTGATCCCATGAATAGAGGTAGAAGGAACGCGACCGTATTTTAGGTAACGCAACACAAACAGCGCCAAACTCATGTCGTCCTCGCGTTAATACGGAGTACAGCATTGGCTTAAGCAGATATTTGATTCTTCATCCAATTTCTCTTTTGGAACAGTACCTACTGGCGATGTTCTGCGCAACTTTCCCAGGCAGCACACCAATATTGGCTCAACATTGGACCAATGTGGGCTGCGAGATTGGCCAACACTAGTTCAATATGGGTTGCCAATATGGGTAAGGACATATTGCCCATATTGCGCCAATTTCTCCTTGACAACGCCAACGATGAGTCCGCGTAATAATAAGGCATTATCCGATAATATCCACCACTATAACAGTAAGTTTCTGTCGCCTTTTTCCTTTCTTTTTCTACTGATCTTTTAATGGATCAACGTTGCATCGAGTTGCAAAAACACTGCCTCGCCCGGCCCCGGACAGGTGCAGTGCCCGTCTTCCTGAACGATCCAGGTGGTCTTAAGAGCTACAAACGGCAAACGCCCCTTAGAAACCTTCATTGAGATTGCGTTACCTTATATAGCCCAAAAGCTTCCAACGCGCTCCTAGAGTAGAACGGAGCGAAACACCTTCGTGACTGTGACGGACACGACGGGTCGCACTGCCTCTGTTGTAACTTGAAAACACCTAGCATTATAGAATAGACATCCGTTCCTATCAAACACTGTGTTTTTTATTTGACCTGCCGCTTCCATTGTCATTAGAGAAAACAACGGCATTTTCGCCCGAATGAAACGTCCGATCCGAATGTCGCGCATGCGCATTAGTTCTAGGATACGTGATTTCGTTCAAACTACTACGCACTGAGTCGGTTCCACCGATTGGCATCGCGAAGCAAGATGGCGGCCCTTTGCAGAAAGTGTGCCAGTTGAGTTACAGTGCATGTTTCAGAGGGATTGCCAGATATGTTGACTGGAACAATGTGGTTGGGTGTAACGACGTGTTGATATGGGCATTTCACACGCTTCAACGTGCAATCTTGCAGTGCTGCTTGGACATTTGGTACAAGTAGCAATACGGGTACGTCCCATTTTCAGCCAATATGAGGTGCACACGGGCAATCCGGGACATTTTCCCCATATTGGTTCAAACTTGCCAATATGGGACCCATGTTGTCAAGTATGAACCAATATCGGGAAAATCCTGGGAGAACGGTATCGCCAAAACCCAGCCAATATGGGCCCAATATTGTGTGCTGCCAGGATTGCCACCGCTATTATATCTTAAAACCGACTTGTGAGCCACCGAGTACTGATAACTCGAGAGAGAATAAAGCTAGTAGGAGTAAGTAAGACGCCCGATACTACTGCCTTACCATCGGTTCAGTCACGGGTCCAACAAAATCAATGCTTGCCGTATGGCTCCATACAATATTTGGAAAAACGTAGCCAGCAGACTGCGTTCCATTGCATGCTGATGATAATTATGATTTTGATTTTAACGGTCAACGACGCCGAATAAAAAAAAGAAAACATTAGCCAATCTGCAAACCAGTTAATTTCAAACACTACGTTGATGACGCACCAAAAATGAAATACCAACGGCGACACTCGAATAAGGGTTTCGTCCTCCAGGGTTCAGTGTGAATCCTAGCCGCTTAATGGAGATATTAATGAGCGGAAGAAACAGATACTGGGACGGTCCCATCTGGAAACATATGAAACCGATACCACTACGTTCGGCATCCACCGACCCTGTACCAGTGATCATGATAATTTTTTTAAATGTGATGGAATTTCTTTAACGCATTTTTGGGGCATTGGTGTGGGCATGGGGTAGGTGGGATGATGTAGACGAGGGTGCGGTCAGCCTGCTCTGTAGTCGCGGCTCGGTACACCCAGGGGAGGGTGAAGAGGAGAGGGTGAAAGACAGATAGGACACCGCTCGTCTTCCATACGTTGCTCACCGTCCACTCATTTGGCCTGCCACCGCCATACATGCGGATGTTCCGTGATCCTGGAACACGTGTCATAGTCTAACCATGTCATAGTCTGGCGCACGTGTCATAGTCTAACCTTGTTCAACGTGTTCATGCTCACGGCCCCCCTTTTTTCTTCATTTTCTTCTTTTTTGGTCACGTGCTTCTTTAGCGCTTCGTCCTGTTTCATTCTCTTGTTCTCGTCTATTATCGCGCTTGAGCTTCGCAATGTGCCGTCATTGCACTCGTCCAGATGTACATAAATGCGCACCAAAGAGTACAGTGACCTTAAATCAGCAAAGAGGTGACATTCAACGTTTGATTGGAATCCTGCCTCCTCTGTCAAGCTGTCCACCAGGAGTCACCATGCAAAACATTTTGTGCGTTGTGCAAAAAAGTGCGTTATAGCTGTACAATCGAATTGACAAAAAAAAAAAAAGAGAGAGAAAAGAAAAACAGTCGTAGGAAGCAGCCGCAGACAGCCGACACGATTTCCGCGTGACGTATTGAAGGCTCGGTGCCTTGTTTCTTTGTTCTTTCTTCGCAGATCACGCGCCGTTTATACAGGGTGGGTGCAGATAAAGTAGCCCCACATTTTCGCACATAGCGCGTTCCCTGCATACTGTACGAACTTCCGACGGCGCAGGACGGTGCATTTATGCCGTGCAAATCGAGAAAAAAGTCATGGTAACCAAACTTTGTGCAATAAAACCGTTAGCAACGTGAACTTCGCTTCGTGTACTTCCAATGAGACATTGCAGTGTAGCACAGTTGCATCGCCCTACCGCTGGGGGTTGCCACCTACACAAACAAAACGAGCTCTGGTACACCTAGCGGTAGCTAGTCGCAACTGTCCCGTGACGGCCATATTGACTTCTGCATAGGAATATCGGGATGCTCGGAGAGCAATGTTTGAATGGATAACTTTTTTGTTACGTGGAGTTGGGTTACTACGATTTTTTTTGTGCGTGTGTACCGGATAAATCCGTCATCTCGCGCCACCGGAAGTTCATGCGGTAAGCAGGGAACGCTATACGTGCAAAAATGTAAGGCTACTTTATCTGCACCCACCCTGTACATGCTTGAGCTGTGCCGCTGTACGTCACTGGTCACGCGAGGGAAGTAGCATACGTCATGACGTCCTCTGGTTCTGCGATGAGCTCTTTTCACGAGGCGAAGGATTTTTCAAAGGTGTGCGGAACAGAGCCCTCGCACCCGCTCTGTAGGTCGCCTGCGCTCATCGTTCTTTCCCAGGAACTAATTTTGTTCGTTGGAGAACACTCCGTACCTAAAAAAAAAGGGGGGAGGGGCACCTCAGTGCTGATTTAACAAGAAGCAAACGCGTTTGCAAGTGAAACACGCGTTTCTGCACAAGGCACATGCACATGGCAACCTATGGTCGGGTTTGCCGTTCGGCCGCACGCAAATCTTGTTCGGTCACAGCCGACGTACTGTCCTTCGTCCTTTACAGTGCGATCGCATTTCGTGCGCGTTGGGCAGTGTGTCCAAGAGTACAATGAGTTCTCCTCCAATGACACCAACAACTTTATTTGGAGATGATGAATGGGAGTGGGGATGATGAATAAGATGAATGGAGAGTGAATTCTTGTCCGAAAGGTGCTTGAACATTGTATAAACGGATTTTGAAGATACGCGCTGCTTCCGCAGCTGCAGAAGCTCCTGCGTCATGACGTCACTCACTGTGCGGTGGAGTGAGAGACCGACGCTCAGAGGAGGAACACGCCGTCCAAACGTCCCGTAAAGCGGGGCCCGCACTACAACGTTGTCCGCGGTCGTGACGTCAGCCGGGCGGTAAACCGCCGAACCCACCCGCAAACGGCTATTTCTCGGCAGTTCTGCGCAGCGTCCGCGACGCTTGACCTTCGAATCCCCTAGCCACGTTCTTTGTCACGAGCGAGAGCGTTGGTGTGGGACGGCTAAGGTTTCACGTTTACACTATAAAACAAAGTGTTGTATGCATATAATTTGGTAACAAAAAGAACGCGAAAACAGTAATCCCATTTTGTGGCACTTTAGGGCGTTCAAGGATAGACGGAAGCAACCGTTGCGAGAAGCTATGTGTTCTGCAGCCGGGACTTTTGATTATTTCCACAAGAAGAATGCTTCTATGTCCTCAATTGTGTTGTCACTTCGAGTGTACGCCATCTTGGTCGTCTGCTACTTTTTTGCCTGTCCACGCCGGTGCCAGCGCACTGCTGTGCCGGCGACCACTTCCTGAAGGAACCGATGCTTCACTTCTGGGGTTTGCCTCAAGTATCTGCTAACATGTTTAACAGGTTTGTGGTATTTGCTTTCAGACCCGAGGGGAAAACCTTGGAGCAATTTACGTTTTTCCGTCGAGAAACAGTCGTATGCGTGTCTGCACCCGCACGGCGGCGGTATTCCTCTCAGCGTCGCGCTCTCGTTGGTTCCTAGGGAGTGACAATTTCTCATTTTTCCAGAGAGGAAATTCCGGCGTACTGTCAACATCCTGCGTCTGCTCTTGTCATGTGTTCCAGCGAATACCAGTCGAATGACCCTCGATTTCGCGTGGGGTTTTCGATACCGTGGTCAATGGTGCACGAGGAATAAAATGGCACTATGGTTTCGAAATCGACGACCGGATGCGATCGTTCCTGCAAGTGTTTTCAAATCCAGCAGTATTATTGCGTTAAATTCACGCACACGGACGACACTACCTCACCTGATTCTCGAGCTGGTCGTCGGGCAGAGACAGCATCACGGAATATTTTTCCATGCTAGTGTAGAGACCGTAAGATGTCCAAACACTTTTCACATACTCGGCAATGCTTCTTTGGCGTTCAGTTCCAGCAACGTGAACCATTTTGGTGATCTCTCTGTAAATAAAAAATACCGCACAATGGTCAAGTGGAGTGCAAACTTCAAAGACCTCATAACTGCGAAGACGACTACTGCACAGGAGACCGGAGCTGTTTGGTGCAAATCTGCCGTATTTTTCCTGCGCAGATCGAAATATGAATCCCCTGTCCTTGCGTGCTAGTATGAAGGTATATCCTCCATGAAACTTGAAACATGAAATGCATGAAACATGAAATGCATGAAACAATGAAATGCATGAAACATGAAATGCACACTGTTGTTTTGCAATGAGGCATGCTCCAAATATCATTCCCCGAACCCACGATGAGTCAACGCGCCTCATCTCTGGGGTAGGATAAGAGAAGCGATTGGAAGGACTGCACACCTAAAGCAATAAATGCGCCAATGTACTTTAATCAGGTGTTACCATGATGTGTAGTACCCGCGATGTTCACACTGAACGGACGAACAAAAATCATTTCTTCACCAGAATCTCGTCTATAGGTAGCAGTCGACGCGACCACCCGTTGTGTATGCCTTATCGGGACTTGTACAGTGAAGCCACATCTCCCATGGTTTGCGCCCAGAAAGCGTTCCACAGCAAACAATGAGGTGCCACTCGTTTTCAGGCATTTCTTTAGCACATTCCTCAAGAGAATGCAGGCGATTTCCTCCCCACTTCTTGACATGAACAAGTCTTCCGTCTCCGAAACACGCTAGTTTCTTAAAAGCTGATAGCATTGATGAGCGAACCCTACGGAGTTTACGTAGTTTAGGTGTTAGGTTCCGTAGTGGGTATTAGTGATTCCTACGTACTTTACGTGACCTGTATATCTACGAGGGGTGTTCAAGTCAAACCGGACTTTTCATTTTTGGCAAAAGTAAAATAAACTTACAGGTGAGAAATTAATTTTATTTTTCAGCGTAATCTCCAGTTGCACTAATGCACTTGCCCCCAGCGCTTCACGAGGGCTTGGATACCAGTAGCGTAGAAATCCTTACTGGCGCGTAGCAGCCATGATCTGACCGCATTCTTGACGTCGTCGTCGCAGCTGAAGTGGCGGCCCCCAAGGAACGCCTTCAGTGGCCGAAGAGATGGAAATCGCTGGGGGCGAGGTCTGGACTGTAAGGGGGATGTGGCAGCAACTCCCAGCCAAGTTCCTGTAAGGTGCGTGTCGTAAGATGCGAGGTATGCGGACGTGCATTGTCCTGTAGGAGGAGGATTCCTTTGGTGATGAGGCCCGGCCTCTTTTGCTTCAGCGCCTTATGCACATCCCTGAGAACCTGGCAGTAAAATGCACTATTGATGGGGGTACCACTGGGCAAAAAAACATGAACAGCGCCAGCCTTGTCCCAGAAAACCGTGGCCATTACCCACAGACGGAATGCTTCGAAACTTCTTGGGAGCTGTCGAGCCCGGATGCCTCCACTGTTTTGATGCGCGTTTAGACTCAGGAGTGAAAAGTTGAACCCACGTTTCATCGCACGTGATGATCCAATCAAGGAACGGCTGTCCTTCAGTGTCGAAACGGTACCTTAGCTCTTGGGAGATTTCCAGTCTTCTCTGCCGGTCAAACACGGAAAGCTGCCTCGGGACCCAACCGGCACTAACTTTCCGAAGCTGGAGACGTTCATGAATGATAGTGTTCAATGTTCCCACAGAAAGGTCCGTCTTTCGAGCCAGTTCGAGAATATGTTATCCGTCGGTCCTTGAGGATCAGGCACTCCACAAGTTGGATGTTCTCAGGAACTACAATGGGCTCTGAGCCGCCCCGGCCGGGATCGTCCTGCACTGATATACAGCCGTCTCGGAACCGTTTACACCACTCAAACGCTTTGCTGCGGCTAAGTGTATCGAGGCTATACTGAGCCTGAAGTGTTCTGTGAATTTCAGATGACTTTACGCCTTCATTCACACAATTCACTGTTCGATGTGCGGCTCACCTCGTTGTCGGCCATCTTGTCCAGCACGTGTCTTCTGTTTTGCATAAACGTTGGACCACCACGTGGTGAACGCAGAGGCCTGTCGCGTGTGAAAATGACGAAAAAGAAGTAGCGCGAGCCATTTGTACACGCAAGAGACAGAAAGTCCCGGTTTGTCTTGAACACTCCTCGTATCTACTGACTGGTTGATTAGCTGGTTAGTTATTTTTAGATAATTACTAATCAAACAAGCTAATCAACAAGCGAAATTAGATAAATGATTATCAATTGGCGATTATATGATTATGATTATCAATTATCAATCAACTTAAATGGAGTTTAGGTGAAGCGGGGTATGTATGCCCAACCGTATGAAGCGTTTTCTCAGCGGTGTGCCGTTTGTCGAGCGGCAAGCCACAGCAGCGAACAATGGAGACCCGTTGACGCTCTTGAAGAGCAAGACGCTGATCTAGACGGCGAACAACGAAAGCAGCGATAAGCGAAAGCAGCCAATAAAGATCAGCCTCAGGTGAGGCCACAGTTTTCGGGACACCCCGATAATGGCGACACGAATTACTCAGATTGATAGGATGGATCGCGTTCGGCAGAAGATTCTCGCGCATGTTCAAAGCGTAATTTAATGTGTGTTAATTTAAATTCGTGTATTTGTGCGCCTTGCGAATAGCGGGAACGGCATTCAAACAAATAGCTCCGTGCGTGTGCGTTGCTGCAGTATCTTGTTCGTCATAGTGCGTTATTGCTCAAAAGCATCTGCGTTCGAACCTTTCTCGATGCTAATAAAAGTGTTTATGAAGTAATGTGGAGTATCTTTCGTTTGGAGGGTATGGAAACGTTCCCATAGGATGCCGTCCACCCGCCGTTGTGGAAACGCCGCATGCGGTTAGGCCTTAGGGCTTAGTATGCATGGTTGAATCCTATGCACTTTGCGTCCTGGGAATCGATCCATCAGTTCGTCGATTAATTGTTCAGTTTGCCAATTAATAGCTAATTAATTAGCAAATAAGCTGATTAACATCTAATTATTTAACTTATGAATAATTTGTACTAATTATCAATACACTATTTGACGAATTAATCATTATAGTAATTACCTGTTTAGCTATTTCATTACTTAGGTATAACTTAACAGAATAATTATATACATTACACATAACAAGTTAAGTCGTTCATTGTTTGATTGATTGATGGATACATGCGGTTTCATGCAAGACCGCATACGTTACTCAGTAAACCTTAACGTACCATGTACGTCCCACAAAAGTCGCACACGTCGCATATGTCCGCGACCTCTATCCGACGTAAACTCTACGTCCACAATGTGACTTCGAAAAGTGTCTTACTTTCTATATCCGTGGGACATCTGGTAGATGTAAAAAGAAAGGAGCAAACACGTGTTATTTTTCGGAGACATCTAGGACACGTGACCCTTGAGTAGAATGGCGTAAGCAATGTGTGGATTTTTGGGGGGTTTACTTTATTTACCAAGTAATCACAATATAGACGGTAGCTTGAGTTAAAAACACGATATTTGCCAGGATGGGGTGTCAGGAACGCTAGCAGGGATATATTGAGAAGTTACCTGTCAAAACGAACTCGTTACAAGTTACAGTGTGCAAAATGTAACTAAGTTAATAACGAAGTTCCTCACCATTAAATGTAATCGCAGATACTGAGTTACTCAACAAAAAGAACGAGTTACTTCCAAGTTACTTCGCACACAAAATAGCCTTACGCAGGTGCAGCGCGTGTGAGCAGTTGTGTGAGCGTTTGACCTTGAGTTGCCTGCCGAGGAGTGCAACACGCTTAGATCGTTTTCGTTTATGTCCAACAATAAACATCTCCCTGTTTGTAAACAAATGACGTCATAGTGTTCGACAGCGCCACAAATTTGGTAGAACTGAACTACGCTCGACGCTAGAGGTGAACAAGGTCGCGCCAGAAAGCCGCGGTCTTTAGGGGATTCCGATATGGTCCCCTAAAGGGACGCGACCCTCAGTCCTGCTTTTCTTTCAATGGGAGGCAGCGAACAAGTGCTCGTTCGTGGAACCCAGCCCTCTCCTTCCGATTTGTTTCGGTTTCAGTCTGTCTACCAACGTCATGATGACGTTTCTCTGGTAGAGGTGTATTCGAACGCTCTGCATCTTACCTGGGGGCGCACAATGGCTCAGCTTCATTTCAATGGCAGCGGTTCTCACTTCCTGAATAACATACTGTCATTAATTGAATACCCCGTTTTATGGCAAAAAATGCCATGAATGAACCGGAGAGAGAGCAAGAAAATATGTGGACGTGAGTGAAAAGCGAGTTAAAAGTAACTTGGAACTTAACTTAAGTTACTTTGGCAAAGTTACCTGAAAAAGGAACGAGTTCCTCTGAAAGTTTCCACGGCGCAAAAGTACCGAGTTAAGTTACAAGTTACCAAAAAAAGGTACTTAGTTACAGTAACGAGTTACCTGGAACTCTGCCAGCAGGTATACGCTGACGTCGTTTGCAGACTCACAAGTTAACAAAAAACCGTTGCAAACCCGTTGCAAACGTGATTCTCCACGCTGCACTTGATGAACGTAATTTGTATTTCAGTATATGCTCTCTGGTATCTCTTGAAATCCGCGTACGCGGTGGGGGGCAAAAAAGGGAGCCTGCGCCTCATATGGTGAGAGACAAGAGCATATTTGTTAACGCCGTCTACATTGGTCTTGGATTATGGCCGAAGGGTCGCTGGGCACCCCTCCCCAAGTGGGGTGTGCTGCCAGTTGATTGCCTTTTTATTTAATTAGTGTGTGCAACATTCATTTGCTGTAGCAATCAATCACTATCAATTGCAAATAGATTCAACGCAAAAATAGCATACATTTTAATATAACCCCGGAATATCCAAATATCCAAAATAGATGCCTATGCGACGCTTCTGGTTATGTGAAAACAGTTGGAATGTGGCAGTCGCAGGGATGTACTTTCTACGTAAACGGGCTCTCTGTGAAGCTCCCATGGATATCGTAACATCCAATGTGCGATATCGCCAGGACATACCGGAGATGTATATGAAGACTGGTAGAAATCCACCGAAACCAGTAGGGAAATATGAAGGGAGTTGCCTCAGGACGAGAGCCGCCGATATTTCGAACAGAGACTGTTCTTCTTCTAGGCACCGTCCCCATCATGGGCACGGTATTTAAACGGTTAGGTAAGACTTGTTAAAGGTTCATGCTAATTGTGGGTGAACAGCCCGGGGGGAAGAAAGGGTCCGCACAGGCCTGCTTTCACGCCGGAGCGAATTGCCGCTTGTTAGAATGTGGAGGGGATTATGTGAATGAAGTGATCTTAGCTCCAGACCGGTTACAGAAATGGGAGGTTCACGTGAACCTGTACGGACCCTTTCTTCCTCCCGGGCTGTTGACGCACAATTCGCATGAACCTTTAAAACGTCATACCTAACCCTTTAAATACCAATGCCAATGATGAGGACGGTGCCCAGAAGAACAGTCTCTGTTCGAAATATCGGTGGCTCTAGTCCTAAGGCAGCTCCCTTCATACGGGGCAGCACACGACATCGGGCCGATATCGGCAGCAAGTTGGGCATGTCGGCCCAACATATCCCCGACACTGCCAACTTGTGACCGATGTACGACAGAAGTTGGCAATGTCGGCTCGATGTTGATGGAAAAACGCGACATCTAGCCGACAATGCAAACTTGCGACAGATATCACTTTGAAGCTGGCAATGTCGGCTTGATGTTGATGGAACAACGCGACATCTAGCCGACACTGCCAACTTGCGGCCGATATCACTCTGAAGTTCGCAATGTCGTCACGGTGTTGACCGAAATAAGCGACATGTAGCCGCCAATGCCAACTTGCGACCGGTATCACTTTGAAGTTGGCAATGTCGGCTTGGTGTTGACCGACACCATCGAGATGACGCTGACAATGTCAACTTGTGATTGACATCCCACAGAGATTGACAATGTCGGCTTGATGATTATAGAAACCAGAGACATGACGCCTACATTGCCAACTTGCGACCTACATCCCACTGAAGTTGGCGATGTCGGCTCGATGTTGACCGAAGCCAACTACATGACGCTGGCACTGGCTTTCCATCGACTTACTTGGTATCCTGCGCCAAAAGCAAGTAGGAAACACATTTCTTACGTTGATGTCGAGTTACTATTCGAAGCAATTCCTCACTTGAGCCTCGTTTGTATGGTTGAGCGAATTAAACTGAGACACGTCACCTCCACCATTTCGATTCCGAGACGAGCAGGGCTCTTGAATTTGCGGAAGCTCGTAAGACATGAAATATATAGTATCTGTTTTCGCTTCGAAAGGAATGCCGGTTCCTTTTGAAAGCTTCTTGCACTTCGTGGTCTTAGGAGCTTTCAAACTTTTTCGTCTTGCTTTTTGTAACGCCACGCTCACTGCCCGCCATGGGAAATACCAGGAACAAAGGAAACCATCAGAAAATGAAACTAGTAAGACACAATGGCAGAAATAAAACGTTGCTTCGTCGCAAATAACCAGTATAGCGTTTAGTTACGATCGCCAACACACGAATACAAATACAAAATCATGTTGGCACAACATCGGTCACAAATCGGTAGCATGTCGAAATGAGATCGGCAGCATGTCCAAATGATATCGGACCAATACCCTGACCCGACATCGGCCGAACTCTGGGCGGTGTTGCAAAGTGTATGTTGGGCCGATATCGGGGATGTCGGCAGGAGCACATCGGGCCGATGTCGGCCCGACATCGGGGTGCTGCTTGGGTATATATATGGTTTGCTGGGTGCCTGCCACGAAGAACTATCCTCCCGCAAACTGCCATTGACATATGATACTAGCGTAAGCAGTCTGCTTGCTCTTATTCAATCCATTCGGTTTTAGTGACCCCGGAGTCGGCAAAAAATAAAAAAAAATTGTCCAAACTGCTTACGGTCACGGACCTGCGCAGACTGTGAAAAAATCTCAAAAGGTGCGGCAGATCCTGCGGCCTCCAAAGTGAGTGCGAATCGCTAATCCTGTTGTTCCTGGTGACAACATAAAGTTTCAAAAGAGCTGTGAATAGTTCCTTACTACTTTCTCTTCTTGTTTTACGATTTGGCGTATGTTGTGGTTGATTTCTTACGATTTACGCGATGTAATCTAGATAGCAGGATCATGTAACGGCGGTGTTATCTTAATGCATCCAAAAATTTAAGAGCTCTCCATCCCTATCAAGTACTTTTACGCAGTTCATGACACGGTTCCCTCCCCTGACATACACTGCACGCGACTCTTGTACTCCAAATGGAGTGACTCTGTTTAACCCCACAGGGAACCTATGCTTAACGCTCAAAATTCTCGCTTGCTTTGCGAGTATCTACGATTCCCCACGCACCTATTGCCGCTTCGGGGTAGTGACAGTGCAGGCACGTGATTTTTAAAAGCGCAGCATTGCGTAAATTGATTGTGAGAAAGGTTGAGTCGTTGCGTTCTCACACCAGCGCTAACGCAGGTGATCAGCAATGGTTAGATTCTGGACGTGGATCGATCACTCATACTTCTAGCGGAGCCCAAAGACACGGACTAAGACAAGGATACAAGGCAACTGCGTACTTTGCGTACTGCAACTGCGTACTCTCTAATGAACGACTTTGATGAGTATTTATCAACTATACCGCCTTTATCTTTTAGTGGATCGATCAACCGATAGATCCATTGATTCTTGGTTGATTGTTTTGAACATCGTTCGTCATTGCAAGTTCGCGTAGGTCAAATGAGGTATTCCCGTGTGGCGCAGGACAGGCATCCATGCATGAAAATACGTCTGCTAGCTGGCGAAAATACGTCACTTCGCTTCGGTCCCCGCCTCTTTGGCTCCGTGACTCCGCTTTTGAGAAGGTGTCAAGACTTTGACAGTGCATGGAGTCATGACTCTTTTGACTGTGGGGCCGCTACTTAACGCGCCTATCGAAATGCGTACAGTGCGTTTTTTTATAAATTATTTACAATTTTCTTATAAAATACCATGGGAGCTGACATGAGGGCAGACATCCTCTCGAAGAGAGTGTGTAACTAAAAAATGACTAATTATGCAAGCTTCGTTGATTAACTAATTATAGGATTTAACGAGATAGCAGAATGGGATACATCCCTCGTTAAAAGCCATTGCGTTAAAACAATTCTGAAACACACACGTGCGTTGAACCCATTGAACCGTTGAAACATACCCATCACCGAATTTTCCTTTGCAGGTGAGCCAAAACCAAAACCGCGCCGAATGGGAGCGAAGGGAGGGCAGCGCACATTCTACATCAGAGGGCCACGTGGTTTGGAGCGATGGAGATGGTAGGACTAGGTGCTCATCTGCTAGTCAGATCAACCGCATTGCGGCCCATATTGCGGTCAGATCATGCGCTCCTAAGGTGCGTGGTTTCTGTTTCAGCTCATTTGCACAGCGAAATTCGGCGACGGATATTTCACGGATTGCGTCCTTTTCAGGATTTTTGAAAGACAGAAGGGCTTGCAACGAGGATTGCCTCCCATATTCTGCTATATCGCTTTTGCCCGCCGAAAGTTAATTGACGAATTAGTCATTCTCTAATTGCATACTGTCTTCAAGAGAATGTCCGCCTAGCGCCAACTGCATAAACGTCATCTATGCTGCTCTCACACCTTTTTATAACTAAATTTGCACAGGACCCGGATGAAAAAATGTACGCTTAAATCTGCCAAACACATCTGACTCCATAATGCTCTCTTGCGAGCTTTTTCGATCAATCAACATATCTCTGGTGTTGCGCGTATTTCGTCCACACTGTTCGCAGCGGACCAGCGCCTACCAGGAGGAGGAACCGAAGAATCTCCTCATGGGCTCGCGTAACTTTACCCGACTAGTAGGTGTCCTCTCCTACTCCTATCCCTCATTTATTCCCTGCAGCAGGACGCAGGGAACGCAGGGACGCAGGGACGCAGGACGCACTGTAGCAACAAGGAGGGAACGAAGTCACGAGCCAAAGCCACGCCCACATTTCCTCAGCCTGACATAGCGAATACGTCATAGTCCGCGCGGGTTTTCAACCTTGTGCGTTGCAGTGATTTATAATGTCCATAATAAATTATAGAACTCCAGTCGGCGAAGAATGAAGCAAGTATTCAGTAAATCATGGAATGCACTACTCCTATATCATATCAATAAATTGGTACTTGGAGAGCGAACCCACATGATGCATAATAGAACAAAGGACATGACTCCCCTATTGGTATCCACTCACTTGAGGTATAATCTGAGAACGTTTGCAGACACTTGCTTCAATAGGAACTTTTCGACTGGGTCCCGTGCTCGATACCGCTGCCGGGTGAGTTCATTAAAGACGACCATGTTGGAGAGAGACTCCTCCGTGAACCTTGGCTTGCTGTACGCCCACGCACAGAGGAGCACCATGAAGATAAGGACCATGGACAAGGCCACCACTCCGCACACAACCCAGTTCATGAGATCGCGACGACTCTTCCGGTAGGCTTGCAGCATGTGAATCTGTGAGCCGGTGAAGCCCAAAATTTGCGGCGTTTCCACGTGGTACGATGGTGTGGCCCCTCTAGCCTTCCCTGCAATATTGCAAATATTCACCACGCTATCGCATTTACAATAGGAACAATACATTGGATAGACACACAATAATGGGAAAATGTCGGGCGTCATACTGCAAATGAGCCTGCATTCGAACGCCTCTTTTCGATGGAATACACTTCTGAGACCCCATGCATGTATTTGTTTTCATTTCGTGCTTAGAAAACCCAGGACATACTGCAGAATCAGGCTTTGCCAAGAAGAGGCAATCGGTCTCACGATAGTATGACCGGAGAATCTACAGCGTGGAAGCAGTATAGTCAGACCGTTTATTACTGCTAACAGCCGTGCGCAAGCACCTTTTTGTAGTTTTGGATCTGTAATATATACTTACTTCGCTTTTCTTGCACACCGAGAAGGCAAGGTGATGTAGAGCATCTCGGTTTACTTTTAACATGGCTAAGTAACGCGAAAGAGACGAGGACGAACACGAACAGCATTACACCGGCAATTGGTTTATTGAAGCAACACAAGCAAATATCTAGCGGCAAATTGCTGGATTCTGTTCTTGGATTCTACGGCAAATTTGGATTCTACGGCTTCTATTCTACGGCAAGTTGCGGTGACGGCGGTGGAAAGTTCTGCTGTGACAAAGTCGAAAGGACGTGGACAGCATTTTTATATTATCTTCAACCGCGCCGCGAAGGATGCTCTCTAATGGACATTGCACTGTGAAAGACCGACTGACAATTGCAACAGGTGTTCCGCTTATACGGAAAACGATGTGTCGTCGGAAGGAGATTCGAATCTCCTGTTGGGCGTAACGTTGCTGATATTGTCTTTCAACCGGCAGCCGGCATGAGCAAGAAATAACCTTCCTGGTGGCAACCCTATAGTCCGTGTTTCCCCGTTTCTCGTTGCTGCTCCATGCTACATTGATAATGTCTCAGAAATGCATTCAGCCCGATAGCGTGCATGTTCCCCACTTCATAAGGCAGCCCCCTTGTGATCGTTGTCGTCATCGTGTTAACAGATACATTATTCGAAATATATCAAGGTTTCAACTACTTTAGTTTACACTCAAACCAAACGGAATGCTTAGCAGGATATGCTGTAGTACGACGTCGACCTTGTGACTAAGTACACTTATGAGAAAAATTAACGAGATTATAATAGCAAAAGCACGTGCTGAACCTAAGGACTGCCTATATACGCGTGAAAATTACAAGACAAGGCTACAAGGAGAAAAAATAGCAGGAGCTCTTTGGCTGCACGTATAGCATATGTTTGTAAGTCAAACGTCGCCATGCCAGTACTGGACAGCTGTTTCGGCCTTCTTGGGCCTCATCAACAGTACGCAGGCGACGTTTTACTAACAAACATATGCTATACGTGCAGCCAAAAAGCTCCTGCTATTTTTTTTTCCCTTATACACTTGACTGGCTTTGCACTGGGCTTTCAGAGGTGTCTTATGACACCCTGATGGGAGGCATCACATGCCACGTGACCTTCTGACGCCACCGCTCAAACGTTGTCTGCCTGCGTACTGCTGATGATGCCCAAGAAGGCCGAAACAGCTGTCCAGTACTGGCTAGGCGACGTTTGACTTACAAACATATGCTATACGTGCAGCCAAAGAGCTCCTGCTATTTTTCCCCTTATACACCTAACTGGCTTTGCACTGGGCTTTCAGAGGTGTCTTACGACACCCTGACGGAAGCATCACGTGCCACGTGACCTTCTGACGCCATCCGCTCAAATGTTGCCTGCCTGCGTACTGCTGATGGGGCCCAAGAAGGCCGAAACCAGCTCTCCAGTACTGGCATGACGACGTTTGACTTACAAACATATGCTATACCTGCAGCCAAAGAGCTCCTGCTATTTTTTTTTTTCCTTATACACTTGACTGGCTTTGCACTGGGCTTTCAGAGGTGTCTTATGACACCCTGACGGGAGGTATCACGTGCCACGTGACCTTCTGACGCCATCCGCTCAAACGTTGCCTGCCTGCGTACTGTTGATGAGGCCCAAGAAGGCCGAAACAGCTGTCCCGTACTGGCATGGCAACGTTTGACTTACAAGCATATTTCAAAGGCTACGTTTCACAGATCGTCGCCTGAGATAACCAAGGTTTTCGAAATGAGTTCACGTATAGCTCTCGATACGTTTTTGTGCTTGTGATTCAGCGTTGTTCTACTACAGCAGCAACCTACTTCCCTACTGTATTGCAGTACACAAGTTCTGCAGATCTACGAGTTCAAAATTATTTAAAAAATGAAATTGAACACTTGAGTGCCTCATCAGATAGTCCACAGAGTAATTGTCTTTACTAAAGGTGGCCTTCACACGTAAATCGAGTAATCGCAATACTTTCACAATGTTTTTGGATAGTCGACGCTGGTATACTGACTTTTTATGCCAAGTATTTGGACACCAAATGGACAATAAATCAGACACCTCTGGCGCTTCCCTGGAGGAAACACTAGTTTTCGGTGACTGAACTATTCATCACAAATGGGTTAACAGTTGAACAAAAGGCTTGAGGGTGTGACACAATGACGACGAAATGCGGACGCGTTGTCCTGGGAAGAACTCTGGCGAGATAGGTTGCCGCAGCAGCTCTCTACGAAACCTCGCAGCGCGACAAAACTTCTTATCTCCGCTCGCGTTGGTGGGTTCTCGTGCGGAGGTAGTGACCTCACGAACCTAGCATCCAATAATGCAACCTCTTGTAGATGCGGTGGTTCCGAGGAAAAATGGTAGGGAGTGTGCGTACAGAATACAAAGTGGATGAAAGACAAACGAAATACGGAACGAATGGTTTTGTAAGCGAGACATTGACGGTACTCCTAATCCTGAAAGGACGCGGACAGCATTTTTCTGTTGCGTTGCTACAATATAATTTTTCAACGAAGCCTAATGGTATGATGTGTGACAACGACGTTCACTGAAGAATCCAAAGGTCCGAGCTCCGTCCTTCTGCTCTAGTTTCAAAACGACTACACGGAACCGAGATTCCCTCAGAGCGGATGGCGCACGATGAACCATCTCGTTTACCATGCTACCTGTACCGAGAATGTTACGCCTTTAAAGGGACTGTGAAACGATTTTTTTCTTCGTTTCGTTCGAAAGAAGACATTTTTCTGAGTCTAGAACCGAAATTTTACTTTCGTCGCGCGAGCGGATTTCTCGGGAGCGAATTTAAACGGAGCGGCGAAGGGAGGACAGCTGGCGCCGCGCCGTGACGAGCTGCCGAGCGGAGACACAACGGGTAACTTAACGCGACCACGGCCGGCTCAGCAACACGTCATCGTGACGTGTTGCCGAGCCGAGGAATCCCGCCAGGAGCATGCGCCGTAGGATCCCGCGTATGCGTTCATCGGGAGTGGAAATCTCCATGACAGCAGCTTTCGCGCGATCGGCAGATTTCGGCAGTGGCGGCAGCCACAGCGCGAGCTGGCGGCATTACTTGCCATTGTGCAACACCGGTGACGTAACGGGGAACCGAAGAGCGGTCCGTACAGTTACACCATCGGCAGGGAAATATGCGCAGGAGAGGAGGAACGCGGAAGAGACATTTCCAGCGCGCGCTCCTCGTAGAGTGGAGCGATTTCGTCCGGAAAAATTTGTGGCATATTAGTTTCTCTGCGGGAAGAACAGTTTCCATCGAAAAAAAGTATGGGGGTTCGGGAAATTTCATAGTCCCTTTAAGGAATATGCGTATACCGTTAGGGTGCTTCAATCTGAAGCTGTGACAAAGTTGAAATGACACAAAATGTTGTGGTGACACATCTGTGTCTTACCTTCAAACTGCGTAGCCAGAACTGACTCCCACGATGCAGATCGAACGCCTTCATATGGTGTACCTTCCACTGTAGCAGCCGCAGATTTAGCCGCTGCATCCCTTTGTGTACCATTCGTCACTGTACCCGCAGACGGGACACGTGGTACTTGTGCTCCTGCCTGATATATTTCCTGTTGTGGTGTGCGTTTAAGTAACGATATACTGGGCATAGCTGTTGCAGCGTTACTCGTTGTCACAGGGGGCATAATCGTTTGTTGGAGAGGGACGACTGGCGATGGTGCGCCCGACAGGTCCGAAGGGGTATAGGGCGTTATACTTCCTACCGCTGGGACGACATCTGCTACCTCTGAATATCCCTCTGGTGTTTCGAGCATAATAATCGGTGGTGCTGGTTTTCGAAACTTCGTCGGCTCCTCTTGTAATTGAGATAACGGCATTTGCCTGAAACCTTTCCGCTCTTGCGATGGCATCGCCGGCACTGGCGCCCAGGGTAAAAATGGCGGTTGCTGTGATCCTCGATGTGTTCGTGCTTCTGGAAAAGCCATCCGTTGAGGTGGTGCACCAAGCATTAGAGGAGCACTTGATCCAGTGACCGACGTCTCTGGCCCATAAAAAAGGGACGTTTCTTCTGGTGCCCTCTCTTGTAAGGGTAAATAACCCTGTTGAGGTAAATAAATAAATCTTGGTCTCATTCCTATGGGTAAGCCGCCAACAGTATTTTCCCGCACTGGTTGTGCTATTTCTCTCTGCAGCCCTCCAGGGTACGCCAAGTATGTACCCGCCTGTTGTGTTTGTGCACTAATATCGGTCATTGGAATTCCGTAATTATAATACCTCGACGTTTGCACTGGTTCATACTGACGATTTATTCCTTCGAATAGAGGCCTGTCTGAGTACGATGGGATGGTATACGTCATGGGCCTGTCGCTCCTGTAGAAATACGGGTAGCCCGGATGTCGCAACCTTCTATTCATCGGCAGAACACGTGTTTGCCTGACCTCCGTTGCATATCTACCCGGAAGAACCGTTTGCTCAATGTTGGAGGTAGCGCTAGGTGCCTCTGGGATGCTCTGCAGTTCTGCTGGGCCTGTTCGGAAATGTTTAACCAGCGGCTCCAGAAAAGCGAACTTCCGTTTGCTACGTGGTCCATTTTGGAAGAATATGTCGTCCATATAAGGGGGCGGCGCTGGGGCTGTAGAGAATACGCTTAAAACTGTTTCCTGGGATGCCGTCCCGGTCAGCAGTGGTGTAGTCTGTGGGATATTTGCAAATTCTAAAGTAACTGATGGGCTCGAAATTTTATCATGAGCGCATTTTACTTTCTGCGGTTGTCTTTCTTGCAAGGAAGACGGTTCTCTCGGATAATCTGAAGAAAGAGGCCTTTCTGCGATATCCGAGTTCCATGTGCACTGTTGACCTCTAAGTACGAGTCCAGATCCATCTCGTGCAGTGCACTCCACAGAGCTCCATCCGGGGCGAGTACTGGGTGGCTCAGTAGGAGACACTATTGTCATCGGGGACCGGACACACGTCCGTCGTTCGTCCGTGCGTTCGCTGCTCATGACCTCCCTCTTGTGAGGCCTATTTATGCTGACATCTGCGAGCTTCTGGAAGCGCTTTACCATTTGAATGCACTTGGGCAAATCCTCCAGGGACCGCACACGATTTAACGATAATGAACGTCTCCGTTCTGTAATGTTCAGCGACGCGTGTTCAGTGCTACGAGATCTTCTAATGGGGCTGATGTCCTCCAAGCGTACGCGATGGGTCTCCGCTAGCAAAGTCATCGGTGTCGCGCTGATAGAAGCTTGTCCACGGGTGTCGACTTCATCTGGGCTCTCCTTGTATGTCCAGGTGTTTAAGACATAGCTCGTTAAGTTGTGGCCCTGGTGGAGGAAGGGTAATTTTATACATGCGCCGCACGGCCGTCTAGTGATATATACGTAAACAATTATCCCCATGCGTACTTTGGGGAAAAACCTATTGTTATGCCGCAAAAGGCGCAATTTGCACAACTCTCATGAATTCGCGGGGTCTGTCTCGTTTGGCATTCGTCGTTTTTCATACTTAGTGGTACATCGAAATACATGAAAGAGGACTGCAGCGAGCGTTCAAGACTACAACCAGTCGACCAAGAAAATGACAAGAAATGCCGTGGCGACCTGCTTATTGCCTTGTGAAATCTTGTTTTGTTTCCAATTATATTCTCTGCGTTCGTCGCGCCTGTATACAATCTCCACCCATTAGAACGTGTCACATGATCATGAGTGCCACTTTTCAGAAGGTGTCCAGTGCGTAACGCACTTAACGGTGGCGCACGTCGCACCGCTTCTGCAGTTGAGGGAACGAAATCAAATTTCGTCTTGTGAGGCACCCTACCAAATGTAACTGACGAATAGCTGGGAAGCTACTCGAACCAAGAAACTCAAAAAGACGATAGGAAGTTTTTAAACTGCTACTTATACAACCATTTTGGTAATGAACGTTATTATACACGCCAAAAATCGTTGAACACGTACTATATAGGTCAATAATGGCATTCTTGTACCGGGTAATGTGCAAAGAACCGACAAACTGCGAGCAGCACTTACTGATGTAGTCACTCTAGCTGCAATTAGGTATCAGAACACTTCATCTAAGTTTACAGCAGGAAGCTCATTCAGAAGGCTATACCAGGGTTGGATAACAGAGACGAAAACGAGAAGAACATGGTCGATCCATAGGTGGATCCGACCGAAGTGCGTTAGCATTAAAGCTTGAAAAGCATTCGGGAACTCCCCTTCAGAACGCTACACAACATTTCACACGACCTTGCACAACGCTAACTCAAGACAGCATTCGCAGCCAAACGAGCCTTTCAGGCCTACTCCGATTCAGCTTTGCGGTGCCCTCTCGCAGCCTTCTTTCCCCACCGCTTCGCGCAGGTTTCATGACCCATGACGTGCCCATGCAGGCACTTCTGAACCTGTTGGTCACACAGCTGCACTGCGGAGTGCCGACGCCGAGGCCGCGTCATCCGCCGGCAGCTCCCATAGACGCAATGGTTCAGGGAAAAAGGCTGGCGCAAAAACCATGTGGTCTAAAGGAGCCACTCACAGCGGTCAAGATCAGCAGGGCAGGAGAAAAGCTCGGGTCAAGTGCGCATGCGCAGATCGACCTTTCCCAACCTCGTTTTTTGTCTTTCTCTTCTCGTACCCCCTACCCCCAGCCCCAGCTTCGTCCGTTTTTCTTCCGGGCTTGCTGTAGAGTAACGATCGTGTTGTCCGAAAGCAGGCGATCAAAAATGGCGATGGTGTCTGATAAAGCAAAGTTTATTTAACAAGAGAGAACTGATGTTTTGAGGCTGGAACAACATAGAAAGGACAAATACATACAAAGTCCGGCAATCCAGAAGATGTGGGTTCGAGTCCTACAGCTGGCTAACCTTTTCAGTGACTTTCTTCTTTCTTTCAAAGTTTATTTGTTCTCGCGAACTGTTCGAAAAAGTTACAGTACATATCTTTCCACGTTTTCTAACAGGCTTCACTGGAGCTTTAGGTCGAAGAGCAGTTCAAAGGCGAATCACAGTACGCACATCCAGAATGTAGAGATGTACAGTTTTCCAAAATAGCTCGGCTATTGATGATGCGTAACTCTGAACGAAAATCACTGTTATGAATAGGCAATCGATGTTGACTTCGTACTTGAATACCAAAGCACATGTGTCACAAATGTTCGTAGATCAGAGTGAATGAACGGCTCCGATGTGCATGAGGGGCCACTACCATAACCACACATAATTTGATTAGCGGCATATCCGAATTGCACAAGTTACGGCAACGCACTGCACTACGAAACGCCTTTAACGTACAGAGTGACTCGTAAATGTTGCACGTAATACACTTAACACGATAAACCTGCATTACTTCCTTCGGTAACAAAAAGCAATCGTTCAACTCCAAATAAAATGCGGAGATAATTTTAATGCGCCTAATGCTTTGCAGACATGGGACAACTGTAGGTTACCATCCAGCTGATACCAAGATAACTCCTACCAGTACAACTCATACCAGACACATTATACTTGACTCAATGCATACTCGGACAACTCATACAGGGACAAGTCATAACAAGACATTTCATACCGGGACATTTTATACCGGGACAACTTATACCAGGACAAGTCATACCACACTCAAATGTAGGAGAAGAATGGCAATGAGGTAGATGTAATGCTAGAGAGGATAACGCGCTGTGGGGTCTGCGGAAAGGAAATACTGACCCGAATTAAAGGATAAGTTGTTTGTTTCTTCTTCGTCATGTACATCGGTTTAGCATACGTGAGGCCTGCGCAGGTATGTATTTCTCGACCTCCACCCGCAGACATGGTCTCCCAATCCGCACCTGCACGAGTTTTGGTGGAGCTCCCCGCGCCCGCTGGTCGTTCGGGAATACCCGCAGACACGTACTACAGGGGCGTGCAGCCGACTAGCATAAGTTCGAGTACGATGAAATAAAAGAGATGCAGAAAAGGCGTACCAAAGGGGGTTGGTATGATAAAAGCTAGGGGAAAAACAAAAAGCTAAAACGTCTCATTCCCGTACCGCTTGACAAAGGGCTTGGTGCTCGGAACGTAGTATCGCTCGTCAATCGCCCTCCCGTTCTAGCTTACCACAACCCTCTGGTACAACTTCCCCGTTTTATAGCATCTTCCTTACGTGCACTCGGCAGCCGCATTGTTTTTACAAGTTAGAGCGCTGAAGCGCAAAGAAAAATACGAAAGCGTTTGTGGACGTTTAACCCCACCTCACGTTTGGCACATCAAGTGCATGATACATAATTGTTGCAAGAACGGCGATCAAATTACCATAAAACGCACTGGAAGTCTTGTCTTCTGCGCGTTTATTTCGTGATAAAGCAAGAAAGCGAGTATAGTTCCGGTATCCGCATGACGTGCGGCGGCAACGCAGGTGCATCCGCACTTTGCCAAGGACCGCATCAGGTCACACTGTCTACCCGCAGAACCGAGGGTAGTGCTGATATCCGCGAGGATCCGCTGGTACACCCACAACCGCGCATAACTGTAAGCATATGCATAGTAACGATTTAAGAGTGCTGAAATGGGTATTTCGAGAGCGCTTCATTTTAACTATCTAAACCATTCATCTGAAACCTGGTCGGATGACAACAGGTCTAAACTACAACGCATTGACAACGGCAAACATGTCGGCAAGCCCACGCCACGACGACGCAAGACGTCGCTCTCCCTCCTTGGCAGTCTCGTTTGCAAAATACACTAGTGTTATGCGCTTTGGGCATGTATTCCTGGGGAGGATCGGCGGGCATTTTTCAGCATTTATGTTTTATCAAGTTCCGATATTTTGAGCATTATAATACCACCGCGTTAGAAATATATGCCGAAAAATCGGCAGCTATAATTAGTATGCAGGGTGTTTCACTTAAATCCCCGTGCTCCTCCATTGGGTCCACCAATCCAAGAACTTTTTTACAAGTATCTCTCCGATACCATGTCCAAGCAGCAGACCGTGTGAATCAATAGGAGGCGCTCATTATTTAAATAAAAATTCAAATGAGTTTCGTGAAAAAAACACGATTTTAAAGCAGGGCGCCGTCGGCATTAAAATGGGTATTACCCCTTTTGGGACCTTGACTGGACACCTTTTAGAGGAAAATCTGCCGCCGAAGCGGGTCATTTGTTGCAGTAATTAATTGGCATCGGTTTACATATTTTTGTCGCGTTATGATGTGGAACGGACCAATATTGTTCTGCTGAGAGGCAACCGTCGTTCCATTCTGCGACGCCTCGTGACACCCCTGGCTTCCCGCCAATGGACAACCGACATTCTCCCCCCATCTATGTTGAGCAGAGTTGATCCAACGCTCGCTTTCCGCATGCCACGAAACACCTCTCGTCAAGATGCTGCATTAATCCACCGAATGCGACTCGATGTGGCCTTTACAGCTCAGTGGCGTTACCGCTTCAGACAAGTTGACTCTCCCACCTGCTGCCACTGTGGTGCTCTAGAGGATCTGGAGCACATTCTTCTTCATTGCCCTCACTACCAACCTTCCCGGACCTCACTCTTCGAATCTTTTCGTCAGCTGGACTCTAGCCCCTTCTCCCTCTCGAAATTGCTTGGTCCCTGGTCCAATCCAGCCCAGCAACGTTCAGCGCTCAAAGCCCTTTTGACATTTCTGGACACCATCGGACTCCGATCGTTATTGTGAGGGGGCTCTGTATTTTATACCCCACGTCCCCACCAGCAATGGGGTAGAGTATCGCCTCTTGTGATGAACCTTCCCACTCTCCTTCTGAAAATAAAGTTGTTGTTGTTGTTCTTGTAGGGTTTCACGCATACTTGAACCCCCCTTGGACCCACTGGTCCAAGTTTTACAAGAGAAGGTTTCCCCCGAACTTGAGGCTAGCAGTTCCGCAGGGCGGTATTTCCCGCATTCCACCTGGGAGCGAGGCGAAGGGAAAACGGCGATGGCCCGGTGTAAGAAAAGTGCAGTCGGGTACCGGCATTTGCGACAACCACAATATGCAACAGTTATAATTCAGAGCTTTTCGGAACATGCCGCATATCTCCAAAAATATTCGGCAGATATCTTTCGGCGTTTTTCAGCAAATGCTGGGACCACGGAACTCTAAATATAACCTAGCACTCCGCATATGGCTCGTGATAATAACGTCCGCATATGGCTCGTGATAATATCGCCTACCAGATGCACCCGGAGCTATGGAACACATTGAATACCATGGCGGAAACTTCTGCTCCCACGGTTCTTGTGGCGCCATCTATTGTTCGAGATGAGTTCCGGCGCAGACACAGGAATATCTGAAAAGCTGGTCCAATAATGCTATTACCTTAAAATTCGAAGCAAGGCATTACACCTAGCAGAAGCTGCACTATGCGCTCAGTGAAGGCTTCACCAAAGCAGCGCGCTTCAGTTGGCTATTCCTCGTAAGTTACAAGAGCACGATCAACTATGCGTGCCTACTAGTACACATTCGCAGTTTATGGGACAAAAAAACTTGACATGCATCCATCATGCACGTTGTCCACTCGCTTGAATGGCAGCTGCACAGACTGGTGCACTCACAGTTTATTGGCAAGTTATTAACCGAGTAAAATAACAGAATTAGAAATGAAGAGGAGGGTAGAAAAAGTAAGAGTATAGGTAGGATAGATGTAGAAAGAACAGTAAAAAGTAAAGTTAAACAGAACAGGAAGGCACATCCTTCACGAAAACATGCGTGAAGCTTTCTCTTTGAATCAGTGCCCCGACACAGAGAACACTGCGTGGTAAGCTTTGTAAAACGGCTTTAAATGGCAGAAAGAATACTTACCGTTTCTTGAGATAGCCGACGTCGCTTAAATGCTGTGTCCATTCCGTCAGTCTTCTCCGGCAACATAGAATCATTGGCCGCGTACATAGTGCTTCTCACTGTGTTCGCAGCCGCTGAATACGAAACACGCGATCTTTCTTCATCTTCTTCTTGAGCCCCATGGAGACTGCCAATTTTCGGATTTGCGGGTAGAAAATGCCACTTGATGTGGGTCACGGGTAAACCGCAGGTACACCCACATCCATGGTAGCGTGGTGCCAAGGTAGACCACGACGAAGTGTTTCTCAGTTAGCTGGGACTGTTGTGTTTGTACACAGTATCCCTTCATCGAGCGCGCATAGGGAAGGGTCGTTTCTATGTCTTGGCATATTCTCCAAGAGAGGACAGCCCTCAAGTCAACTGAAGTTGACGACATACTTCTTCTCAACAGCTTTTTTCGCGAAATAAAAGCGTAAAGGACGAGGCTTCGGGAGTAGGTTATAAATTTCATTAACGTTTTTTCTCAATAGTTATGCGCGACTTTCAGGATTTTTTAAAAGCACTTCTCCGTTGCCCACACTGCCAACCTTCCCGAACCGTTCTCTCCGGATCCCTTAAGGAGCTGGACTCTCGCCTCCTCTCTCTTTCAAGATTGCTTGGTCCCTGGCCACATCCAGCCAACGAACGCTCTGCCCTCAAAGCTCTCTTCACCTTTCTGGATACCATAGTACTTCGATCCTTATTGTGAAGGGGCTCATTATTTCATTCCGCGCATCACCACCAACAATGGGACAGAGTATCGCCCCTGGCGATGAAACTCCCAATTCATCATCTGGCAATAAAGTTGTTGTTCTTAAAAATGGAACGGTTTTCAACGAGGATTATCTCCCTGCTATCTCGCTTTCTTTTGATAAAAACAATCTGCAAATGATAAAAAACGCCGTATATATTATCAATTTGAGACTATTTATTTTGCGGTTTCATTGTCAATTCAGTCAACCAGTGATAACGGTTGCTGCTGGTGGTATCGTTTAACGGGAGCATCAGTTGTGATAACCTGGTCCAGGATCTCGATACCTGTCCAGACGCCAACGACCTTACCTTGCAGTAGCTTGGCAGCATCTTATTAGCGAAACGCCGGTTGAGAAGAAGTGCGCTAGGAGAACGACAGTGTCAGACATGCCATGAAATACGCTCCAGCAGCACAATGTACTGAAAGTCGAGTGCAATAGGGGTGGGCGGGTAGGTGGAAGGCCTTAAATAGACTCCTGAAACTAAGGAACATTGATAAGACACATACCGTCAACCACTATTGCACTCGACTTTCAGTACATTGTGCTGCTTGGGCGCTTAGGTCCTTTATCTTTGGGGTTATGCGATTTATGATAATGGTTATCTCAGAGGTGATGTCATTAAAAACGGTCATAGCGGACGATTCCAAAACTGACTGAAATTTTGTTCACCGGAATTATATAGAAACAGTGAACTTTTCATTCAGGATACCATTCTCTACAAATTTTGAGAAATGTGCCGTCATTAAAGACACCGGATGTCGATCGCGTCAAACACCTCACTCTGACAAAACCACGAAGGTATCACATTGAATTTTTACCTGTGTGACGTTCCATTATATTACCCCAGTCAACCATACAGGATGTCCCATGGAGTACCGACCTCAGATAACCAGACGTCCGCACGACGTCGGGAAAATTCCTACGGATGGAAATTGTACTAACATATAGTTTGCTCAATGTTACCGCCCGAGCCGGTCTACAGGACATCCTGGCCAACGACCAGAGGACACATTTAGGATAATTTGAGGCATGTAGGGGGCTCTTTAGTGGTTATCCTGTGGATACTGTGGCAGGTTGTCATTGGGTTCTACAGGCAGTATACAGGGTGTCCCACCGAAAAAGGGCCAGGGGCTAAAGAAAAAACGGAGTGCTCTACACAAATGGAACCAACTGTACGTGCTTGGCAGTTGTGTGGTCTATCCAAAAATATTTTTTTCATTGCCCCTTGTCAATTAATTAGTGGTAATTAATTTTATAACATTTTAATTAGAAAAGCTAGGAAGTTGTTTTAATCAGAACATCTGATCCCTTCGGTCACCTGATACCAAAGCAGTTTTCAGAACAAAAATCCGTTCGATAGATCGTTCGCAAAAAATTCGTGAAGGAACACCATTTTTTCTTGATTTTGTTCATTGCGCATCTCTAGAGACGCCTCTTTCCTTCACCCCCAATACGAGAGGATGAAAGAGCACACTATCGCCTCTTGCGTCCTGGAAAAAGAATAAAAGAAAACAGAAAATGCAACCCAAGATAAGGGCAGTTGCGATAGTCATCCGATACATTTGTTTTTGTTTTGTTTCCGCAAGTTAAAGCTCATCTACGACGCATAAGGCGGCACTGTGCTCTCTCACTGTCTCACACTGGGGGTGAAGGAAAGACGCGTCTTCGAAGATGCGCAATGAACAAAATAAAGAAAAATGGTGTTCCTTCACGAATTTTTTGCGGACTATCTATCAAACGGATTTTTGTTCTGAAAACGGCTTTGTATCAGGTGACCGAAGAGATCACATGTTCTCATTGGAACAACTTTACAGCTTTTATAATTAAAAAGTTAATTATTGAAACGTAATTAAGACATTGCGTTAGGAGTCTGCTAATGCCCTCCAAGGGAGTGCCCTTCATCATATGCTATATTGCAATTGATTTCGTCTCGGAAAAAGTGATAGATATATTTTTTAAAAATATGTTCACGTTTCGCTGCGACACCCTGTATGATTTTATTTTATCTCTTTATTTTATTTACTTGTGATGGATACGCAGTAAAGACAGCATATGGAGAACAAAGAACGTTTATTACACAATAAGAAACTTCAAAGTAGCACATCTGCAAGTGCTACGGTCTCTTAGTCTGGCGAAATGTAGTTGTCGTGTCAGCTTCGACTTCACACACTGCAAAAGAACAGGGGTAAGATATTCATGAAGCGTCGTAGCTATAGCTATCACAACACTGAACATAGCTTTATTTCAGCTTTATTTTAGCTTTGAACATAGCGTCGTTCTAGGCATACACACACACACACATACATTGGATGATGATGAGGCGGGCGATTCACCGCCGTTGAGGCGGTACACAACCCTACAGCGCACTGGGAACGGATGAGGGGATGATAATGGGGGGAGCACTTTCAGAGAGCCATCACTAGACCAGTGGGGCACAAGTACTCTGCAAGAAGACGAAGGCCTTGCATCGGGTGGGCAGCGTTCGACCACGGTCCGAGGACCTTCGCGAGGTGATATTGCCCACAAGCCAGGATGACGTGGCAGAGGTCGCCGTGCACTCCACAAGTGGGGCAGAGGGAAGACGAGGTGGAGCCAAGAGGGTGTTGGAAGTCACGTCTAAAGGCAACGCTAAGCCTCATGCGGTGGAAGTGTGCAGTAAAGGGGCGCGGTAGTCGCGGAGGAAGTACGAGAGCAAGCGTAGGGTCTACATCCCAGAGAGACCAACTCCCTTGGCACAGTGGTTAGGATGATCGCTTTCCACGCCGAGACTGGGAGGTGACACGGGTTCGAATCCTGTCACTGGCTGTGCTGTCTGAGGTTTTCCCTGGGTTTTCCGAAGACTTTCCAGACGAATGTCGGCACAGTTCCCCCTGAAGTCGGCCCAGTACGCATACTAACACTCCTGTCCCCCACTTCCCGCTATCCTCTTTCCATCTGTCCACGTCTGTACACCGCTCATAGCCACAGTTGCTTCGCGGCGCTAACACGGGATTAAAAAAGCGTCCGAGAAAAGGGAGTGAGCTAAGTCGTGTTGCCACTGAGCCTGCATTTTGGGGCCGGTAAATGCCGAAATGAGGTGTCTTCTGTCACCCGAAGACGTCATTATCGGGGAAAGCGCTGCATGCTGATGGGCGCTCAAGCCGGCTCTGTCTGCTTCTTCATTGCCGCTGATGCCGACATGTCCGGGGATCTACTGCAACGCGACAGTGTGCCCTGCAACGGCCGCCTTCTATAAACTTGCAAGATGGCAAAGACAACAGGACTGAGGAGCCATGTACCCCAAGTTCGCCACACACTGGTGCTCGGGTCTTGAGCCTGTAAAGACGACCGAGGGCTGAGCTGGGCTGACATATATTTTTTGCATAGTGATCAAAACCACCCGCCACGGCCGCCGCCGCCGGTCTCGATTTCGTGCATGATCTCCCATCCCAGTCAAAAATGCGTCGCCATAACGAACTGCACTTTGAGATCACAAGTAGCAATGAAGGCCACTTGTTATCCAGGTACAGCAGATTAATGCAGACTGAACTCAGAGCACTAATTCTCACTGCGAAGCGCACCAACACGGATGCCCACACAACGTCTCTCTTTCATCTGACGTCAGTAGTAAGCACTGACCACTAGCTGACCAACACAGAACAAGGGATTAGGACATCATTAATTAGCAAGTAGGGCCCCCACAGTAATTAGAATCAACGAGCAAGTCATTACACTAATTGGGGAGCATCCAATTCGTGTCCAGACCACCCTGTCTGTTGTGGGCAACTAGCGATCATAAAAAATTAAAATAAACAGATACAAATACAGTGGAGAGAAACAATTTATTTGAAAATCAACATTGCTGTGTCGAAGAAATCGCTCTGGAACAGCCGAGTGACCACACACCACCTTGCTGCTTGTCAAGAACGGGTTGTTGCAGAGATGGACGACAGATGGTTAGATAGTTGCAAGGCATTACATCTGGTGGCGCCACCCCTTTATGGCGATATGCATGAAAGACAGAAAAAATGAAAATATACTAGCAGCGGGTAAAACTTGCAACAAGACACTGATAAACAAATGCACACTACAAAACAAGTCTAAACATCTGAGAGCGCATACAAAACATTGGGAAAAGGGCGTAAGATGAGCGCTTAGGACTAATCACAGTGTAACCATGGCGTAATCAAGAATGCATACAAACACAAGGAAGGCACTGCTAAACAAGTCTAAACGTGCGACAGCACAGAGAAAAGGCTCAAGAGGAGCGCAGAGCAAGGCATCGGGGAGCTTAGGTCTAATCACTTAGTAATTGCATATCGCTACAAAACTCAACGACTACACAAAAGATCAAAATGGCAACAAAATACTGGTGGCAAGGAAGACACTACTGAACAAGTCCAGACATACTCGTCGGAGAAAAAGCCTAACCGCTGCACACAGCTAAACATGCCTCAACACAGAGAAAACACTACAGATCGGGGGAAAAGCTTAAGATGAGCGGAGCTTAAGAGCTTAAGATGAGTACTGCAGCGCTATCGCACAATGCTACAAAATTCAACACCTAACACAAGATGACAACCGTGAAATACTAACCGCAGGATAAACATGAACACCGCTAAATTGCGACGGCACGAAGAAAAGGCATATAAGACACACAACGCTATGAAACTCAACGGAGATGATCGCAAGGAAGTCACTACTAAACAAATCCAATCATATGGGGCGAAGGCATAAGATGAGCACAGAGCTAGGTAAAAATTTGCAAACATCAGACACATTGGGGAAAGGCCTAACCACTATGGTAAATCACTCACCTTTCCCCCACGGTCACAGAACGTCTGCTCCTATCGACAGCCATGCCTCAACTGACGTGGCGCGATGACAGCGGAGCGAGCAATGGCACGTCATCTTCCTATAAGAGCCAGCGCTCGAATGACAAAAGTGCCTTTCTGCGGACGCGACGCACGCGCGCACTCCTAGTGCCCCCTGCGTTGACGCGATCAACAGCCAGTAGTTACCTCTCGCGCTCTCCCTGTAGCCCCGAGTTTGGCCAACCCGAGTTGGCTCTCCTTTCTCTGCATCCCTCCTCCTAGCCCCAACAGGTTGCTTCTCTATTTTGGTTTCACGCTCGTTTCATTGGGTTCTACGTCAAAACCGTGAGTAAAAAATCGCGACCGTCAAAACCACGAGTGAAAAATCGCGACAAGTCAAAATCGTCAGATTTCAAAATCATGATACGTGAATATCGCGACACGTCAAAGACATCTCGGACATTTTAGAGTCTTTTCTTGTGTTTTCCTTTACTTTTTCTCGTTTTTCTAGTGCATCCCTTGCCATCAATGGGATTTAATTACCTCTCTGTTCTCCGTCACGCAGCGTGTGAGACGTAAAAGGCTCTCCTGACCAAACCTTGGTCAGTCTCGATGGGTGCATACTCTACATGAACTGACCCACTCCCCAACATGTGAAATACGTAAAAGGTTCTCCTGACCTAACCTTGGTCAGTCTTGGCAAGTGCCTCCTCTACATGAACTGACCCACTCCCGAACGTGTGAAATACGTAAAAGGCTCTTCTGACCTAACCTTGGTCAGTCTTGGCGAGTGCATACTCTACATGAACTGACCCACTCCTCAACGTGTGAAATACGTAAAAGGCTCTCCTGACCTATCCTTGGTCAGTCTCTCAGTCTATTTTAACCCCTGGCCCATTTTCACTGGTACACCCTGCATATGGCTTAGTCGCGATTTTGACGTGTCGCGTTTTGACATCTCGTGATTTTGACGTGTCGCGATATTGAATTGTCGCGATTTTTTACTTGCGGTTTTGACGGTCATAGATTGTAGACTCGCGAATTTGACAGGACACCGTTTCTTTGCAAGTGTTTATTTGAAAACACTATACAGGGTGTTTCAAAAAACGTGTCATTCGGACTTTATAAAAAAACGGGGCGACGGAAAAATACGGGGTAAAGGGCACTTGTGTGGTAACTGAATTTGCCATCTTGCAAAAACATTTTCATTTGATTTTAAATAAAATAAATTGAATTTCTTTAATTAAACTCCAAAATTTCCCAAGTCAACCTAGCGTTTTTTTTACAGAATTTGAGAGCCCGTGGCGAACTTAGTCAGATCCACCAAGAACTCCGCTCGATATTGCGAATGAAACTGCCCAAAAAAAGTCCCGAAGTTGAGGCTTCAGAGTTTCGGGTATTGAACAGCGCACCAAATCAGTCGGAAATATGCGCGAAGCTAGAACAGTTTATTGCCCCATGAAGCTAGAACAGTTTATCGCCAAACCGGCGTGCAGCACAAGACGCGCAGATAACAAGGCGGGTGACATTCCACCGTACGTTGATAAGCGGCAAACAAAAATGATTCCGCCTCTTTTTTTCCCGCCCTGTGTTTTTTTTAGCTTCTATCTTTCATGGGGGCAGGAGCACGTCCTCCTCTCCACGAATCTTTGCGCCTGATTTGGTGCGCCGTTGAATACCCGAAACTTTGAAGCCTCAATTTCGGGACTTTTTTTGGGCAGTTCCATTTGCAATATCGAGCGGATTTCTTGGTGGATCTGACTAAGTTCGCTACGGGCTCTCTAATTCTGTAAAAAAAAACGTTAGGTTGACTTGGGAAATTTTGGAGTTCAATTAAAGAAATTCAATTTATTTTAATTAAAATCAAATGAAAATATTTTTGCGAGATGGCAAATTCAGTTGCCACACAAGTGCCCCCGTATTTTTCCGTCGCCCCGTTTTTTTATAAAGTCCGAATGACACGTTTTTTGAAACACCCTGTATAAAGGGAGCGTGCACTGAGCTTGCGATATCATCCTGACCTATACGTCGAAAAACGTCATGTGTGATTTCTTCTCCTATGTTTCTAGTTGGCGTTGGGAAAAGCAAAAAAACGAAGAACTTCGCAAATTTATTTGCGATATCATAGAGGGAGACTTTCAAGTCCACTGCCTGGAATGGTTGCAAGCGCGTCAAGAAATATGTCACAACAAGATGAAGATGCTCGACCGCATCTTAGCGGTGGACAGACCGATGAAAAAGAAGAGCAACTTTAGCCTGGATAATCTTCATTGGAAATGCAGTTTGGGCATAGAGCACGATGTGTAAATAAAAGAGATTCATTTCTTCGCGCAAAGTGTACGCAGGCGCCATATCTTCCCCCAAAGCTTTTCGTTTCCGACATCTTTTTCATTGTATTTTAAGTGGCCCCTCCAAAATGTCCGATGCTAACATGACTTTCACTATTCACTCTCCTCTCTACAGGTTGACGATGAGGAAGCGGGGACTTTTCCTGGGAACACGACGCTTGTGTCCCCGTCTAGGGCAAGCCCATCAGGCACTCCTCCATTTACGAACTCGTAAAGTATTTGTTGCAAGGTAAGACTGGGAAGAAGCCTTCCTGGTTTCCCAGGGCCTCTAAACTATTGCGCCTGATTTCCCTGCCCAAATCTCACGAGCCTCAGCACCAGCAAGCCTCAATAGCGTGAACGACTTATGGAGGGATACCAGAAACGCGTGGGGGGGCTTGGCAGGTGTGCAACGTTACAGAAAAGTGCGTCATTTGAGCAAAAACAAGGCAAACGTCTGGCAAATGGATCTCGCTGACTTTTCAAAGTACAAGAGGTTCAATGGTGTGGCTACCGCTACATTCTCATTGCGATAGTTTCATTCTTTGGTTTTCTGCGTAACCTCTTGCTAAAGATGAAACGTCCTGCTGACATGAAAACAGCACTTATTCGTCTTTTTCACGATGTTTCACGGAATGTTCCTACACACATCTTTTCCTAGAAAAGGGGAATTCTACAATAAGACCGTCAAGAAATACCTGGCACGAAAAAAGGTCCCCATAGGTTTGAACTCTTCTCTAGTCAAAGCTTCACAAGCAGGACGAGTCATAAGAACTTTACACAGCAGAATATTTCATTATTTTAGAGTAACCGCAAAACACCACTTCGTTTCCGCGCTTCCCAAAATCGTGCGCGACTACATAACCACCAAACACAGAACATTGGGCATCAGCCCGTCCGAAGTCACTCCCGGAAACAAATTGAAACTGTTCAACAAAATAATTGGAAAGCCCGTCGTACCCTCTGTGAGAAAGAGGCACAGAGTCTAGGGTAAAATGAGGGTTCAACTGCACAAAAAAGTTGTTCTAAAGAGCTCGGAAGGGAGTTGGTTGCAACAGATTTTCACTGTCTCCCGCCTGGGAAGCACATCCCTTCTCGTTATGCATCTGGAAGATTACCAGGGTAAGGAAGTGGACAGATCTTTCTACCCAGAGGAGGTACTCGTCGTAACCAGTGACGCCAACCAGCCCTGGCCAGTAATGAAAGTGCTAAGAAAGAAGAAAGTGAATGGTCTGAGCTTTTCCTTGGTTCGCTGGCTCGGTTACGACAAAGAGCATGACAGTTGGGTTCTGAGCAGCAACATGGCCACGATTGGGAAATGACGACCGACATGTATGTCCACCTCCTCTTGAATGCCAGCATGGATAAGTTTCCGTCAAATAAACTCAATGTCTTCATGGTAGCTTTTGACAGTCTACTTCAGCTCTCGGACTGCTATAAAGTCGGCCCGATGGCTCTCATCATAAGCAACAATTTTTTAAATATGAGATACGAAAAGCAACATGCAAAAATCAAAGTTCCTTTCGACGACATTGTCGAAACCGGGAGAACTTTTTGTGTCACCTCAGATCTTGAGAGGGATTTGGGAGGAGCCATTTTCAAATCTATTGTTTGTTTCACGGATCATAAATCGCGATACGACTTCGTCTTACGCGAAGACGTGAAAGTCGTGGAATTGGACCCTTGGGCCCTATCCTCGTCAAAAGTAATCGACCTCGATTACTTTACGTCACAAGCTGTAGGGCGGGGCTGCCACGGAATACTCCGCCCTTAAATCCCGCCCGTTTCAATTGAAATTTATACCTAGTTTTCCTTCGCAGCCTCTCGGCCCTAATCTCGGACCGTGACCCTACGTCATTTTGACGTAACAATGACGTAAAATATTAGTTTCAAAGCTGAAAAGTAATCTAACGAAAGAGGGTCGATTACTTTGAGCGGCGATGGGTTTCGTGATGGGTCCGCATGTGCATTTCCGTTTATTGTGTTGTATAAAGTCTGTATGTGCTCGTCACAACAAAAAATTCATGTCTTTCTTTGTTTGTGTTTAATGATGAGAAAAAAGCACCGCGTAACACCGTTTCTCTGCGCCGATCGCGGCATCGTATGCGTGAAAGCGGCGGGCTTTTCGAAGCGTCGTCCGAGCCGTACGTCGTACAATCAATGTTATTGCAACGTAGCGGTGTGCACACGAAAAACTCATCGATCAAAGTTCACTGTTTCTTGAGTAAAACTATCAATGCTCATTTGCGGTATCATTACCACCCCCCACAGCTCACGAGCAAAAGAAGCATATTGCAATGCGAATTATCATTTCGCATATCGAGCACACGAACACACAGAAAAATATAAAGAAAAGCTCATAAATAAAGCTCAAGATATAAAGCACGAACCGATTTCTCATAAACGCGTTTACGGTTCGCGCCATACTGTCCGTTCGACACTTTGCAATGATCCTTCGCGCTTTTACCGTTTTGTCAGTTTTGTTGCCTGCCATCAGCGCCATCTCTCGGGTACATACCGAATTATAAATGCCAAGTACAATCACGGTGTCACACAAACATTGCCGTCTTGCACACCTGTACGTCAAGAAAAATGACAAACAGCAAAAAAGGAAATTACGAGCGTGCTTTTCCACGCATTTTCAACGAAATTCAGTTTTACGCCGGTAGAGTTTTCTGTTTCCAACACCTAAGAACCGAAGCAACAAGGCAGGGCAGGCAGATCACAGGTGTGGTCTTCGGATTCTCAGGAGGAAACACCGATAAGGCGGGTCGCTTTCCAAGATAACACGTGGGGCGATTGGTTGATAGAAGGTGTCAACCGCTTTTAATATTCACGCCTTTTTCGATTGTGCACCAATGACAGAAGAAATTTCAAGTAATCGAGGTAGCTTACTTTGACCAGGATAGGGCCCCTTGTCTCGCTCAGGTACTAGACAACCCTTACAAAACCTTGTGTATGATCAGTCCATAAAATGTCTATTGACATTGGTCTATATGTGTAAAAAGGAAGTCCATAAGATGTTTATAAACTTCCTATCAAATTTCTATGGAACGTCTACTCAGAATTGGCCACCGACTTCCTATTGAATATTTATTGAAAAACGTCTATAGAGAAATGGCAATAGAATATCTATAAGCTTTCAATGGAATACCTATGTACCTAATGACGACACACATGGGTACCGATTAAGACTTTATTTTTCCTCCCTTACAACTAGGCTTGATAAACTGTTCTTGACTTTTGTGTCGTCCACTAGCCCGAAGCTGGATACCGTGTAGGCTGGAACAACGAAATATAACATGAGGTATGTCACACAATGCAGAGCTAAATGCAGGTACAGTGCAGAACGTTCTGTAATGCCTGACAACAGTGTTTGAAAGACAGCAATGAACTCTTGCCGCCTGGTAAAGGTAGTTCACGAAACATGGTAATGCCTGTTGCACTCAAAGCACACTTACAAGATAAGTTCCACATCCAATGTGATACACCAAAGGATTTTATCCTACTGAAACATGGGCCACAACCATCTTGCGGATACCTTTCTTAAAAACTTGAAGAAGGCTGTCAAGTGCCGAATTTGAAACATCTCATCTCTTCACAAAGTAATTCAGGAATGGGAGAAATGTTTTAAATTGAAGAGCTCGGAAGACCAGTACCAAAGGTGGCCGAAACAGCTTTGAAATTAGAAGTTTTGAGCAAGCACGGGGACAGCACAGGACCCAGGTTGTAGTGAAGGCTCACAAATGCTTAGAGGCAATGCTCAGGATGGCAGTAGCTTAAAAATGGCCAAATAGGGACCATCACAACATGCCTAGTACGTTTCATAATTCTATTGGATGAAAACACTACCAATGAACACAGCAATACTCACAAATCAGGGCATTCACTCTAGTGCTATCCAGTGCCTCCTTCACTGCCTTGTTTTGTGTGCATTGCATGCAACCCCAAACAGGGACCTTCCCTTTAGCTCGTCCTCAGTGAAGAGGGCACGCAGAAGGGCTCTGGCAAATTTGGTGGGTTGTCCTGTGCTGCGGCTCTTCAGGTAGGTGAGGTGGTGGCTTCCCACAATGGCACCACCACCGATATCCACCTGTAAAACCAAGAGACATTTAGTTCTACTTTACATATAGACATGTATTAGGATTACAGTTGTACATTTTTGAAAGAAGGTAGATATATCCCTGTTTCTTGCTTACACATATGCACATACACATCTGACATCAGCATGACAATCTGATTCGGCAGCAGTGCACAACAAATAATGTAGCAAAAGATTGCAAGAAGTACTGAGCGTTCCATTCCATGGGGAGCAAGAGTAATTACCTGTGGCTCAGCAACCACTGGCGTAGAAGACTGGCTAGAGTCAATAATATTTTTCAATCTTTTCAGCATCCTAGCAGAATCTGAAAAAAAACAAAAAAAAAACGTCCATTCATCCCAGGCATCTCTGTGGTACAGCACTTGTTTTACAGTATATTTCGGGCAAGACAACGAATTCTGCCACAGGAGGGAAACTTACCAGCTGCCCCTTCTGCCTTTTCCAGCCGTTCTTTTAGTGCCCTGTTTTCTTCTTTTAAGGCATCAAACTGCGAGCGAAGGGAATCAAGCTCTGCAAGATGTGCGCAGCATGGTTCCTAAAGAGAGAAAATCATCACCTCAACATTACAAATAGGATCATAAAAGGAGGCCATCGTAGGTATAATTGGAATGAACTCACGTTGTCAACATTGGCTCCTGGCGCTTCGACATCATCAGAATGCAAATATTGCTTAAAGCTCAGCTCCGCCGATTTTCGACTGCGACAGAATGGAGCCATGCTTGGGCTGTGCGTTCGTTTCCGCACAGGGAGCATACATGTGAAAAATTTTCACCCATTTGTTTGTAGTTTTTAAGAAAACAATTTTTTTAAATTTTCCTGGCACGGCGGTCCTGTGGTCGGCAAACCCTGACCAATCCCGGCTTCGTCCTGGCTTAGCCGCGCTCGTGGCTTGGCTAACGCCAAATCGTCGATGCGATGGCGGAGATCTATCGGCGAAAGTGAATGTTTTGGGTGTGTTCCGTGATAATTGCTGTCGTTAATAGCCTCAAAGATAGTTTTGCCGGTCTTTTTAACAAGACTTACAGGATGGCCTCGTTGTGCAACGACGGCCGTCGTGAGCGGACATTCTGTGCCCGCACTCTGCTTCATGCTACCAACAAGACCTAACACCTAACGTGTGACGTACACTTACGCATTCTCAATAGCTTTGGCAGTGCACTATGCGCGGACTTGCTGCGCGTGCAGAAAGCACCACCAAAGCTATTGAGAACGAGAACGTGCTCGAAGACGAAGTATTCCTTATAAGAAACATGATAAAACGGTGCGGTGGTCCCCGATAGCTCGTGACAGCTGTTTCAGCACGATACAGCGGCCATGACGGAGTGTAAACACAAACTGGTTGCCAGGCAGAGCTGGCTAGGTGTGGCTATCCAATCCGCGCAGTTCCAAGTATGACGTCACAAGTGGAACCGCCGCACGGTAGTTTTTCTCAAATTTCTCACGAAGGAGTATGAAAATTTGGAAAGCAATGTGCGTTTATGAATGAAGCTGGGACCACGGTTCTGAATATCACAACGTCTTCATACTTTCGGAACAGCAGCGGAGCTGCACTTTAACAATCTTGGTCCGTTTCCTCTCCATCGCTGTTTGCGAACCTACGACCAAAAAATACACCCTAACCCTACACCTTTATGCCTCTCGCTACGCGAAACAGTTTACAAACAAATTTCTGACTACATTATGATCAGTAAAGATATTGGAAGTGAGAAAATAATACTTACCGACAGCCAAAACGTAACTGCGAGAAGGTGGAGCGCTTTCTTTCCACTTGACAGAGACTTTCTCGTGTTTAGTGGTATCCACGTGGGACGGATACACGGAAAGCTGCCTGCCTAAATCGTCCACAATGGCCCTAATGGGATAGACATCCCACTGTGCAAGACGCGGCCACTTTACCAAGATGTGCGACATTGCTGGCAATATCGCAAACGAAGTGAAATTATGAAAATAGTCCAGCTGGAAATCGCACCAAAACACAACTTTCACAACGTCGCGGGCAAGGGAGGTTTGACGTTGGATTGACTTGGCTTATATGGGTATTGGATGGACGAATGGATGCCCTCGTTACTCTGAATCCTCCACAAACAAACATGTACACACATATATATAACACAACACAAAATAATATTGCAACGAAACCTTAGTTTAGAAATTAGTAGCAGCATAATATCCTTAAACGCCAAATTGGTTTGAGAAAATTCTGGTTGTGGCAGCGAGTGTACCGTATCACGTCATAAGCCCCATAGGGATCAACATTGTCAACATCAAGCACAATACGAAACAGTTTTGCCCTCCTCGAACAGAAAAAGGTGGTGCCTTTGCTCCTTGCGATTATTACCATAATGTGATGTCGGCAAAACGGAGGTACAATCAGAGCCTGTGGGACCTCAGCTCCCATTGTCCGAGGCGGACTCAGTCTCGAGAGAAGAAAACGAGGCTCGAAATCTCGAACCTGAACAACGTGCAACACACAAATGAAACCGATGCTGGTATCGAAAAAAGCGAGCGCATCACGAGCTCCGAAGAACGTGACCTGCTGATTTGTTGCAACGAACAGCGACAGTTCCCAGCGGACAGCGACCGCACTGTACCCGATGGATGCTGTGAAGGAGGTCCTTCGCAGTCGTCGGAAGCATACCATAGTGACAGGGAAGACTGCGACGCCACTACCACCCATGACCGCGACGATACTGCATATGACTCCCACGACACCGACGACAGTGCTGATGAGTCGTTATATGAGGAAGAGCCAGCGCAGGAGGAACCTATGGACGATCTTGTAAGTGTGTCTCCAGTACATTGTGAATTGTTTAATTTAGTACTGGAGTGGCGCAAAGCGGACAAGATTTGGTTACACAAATATTTTCTGTTTCAGGACCAGCCCCTTTACAGTGGCTTAAAATTGACACGTCGAAAAAGTTTGTTACTTATTCTGGCCTACAGTCTCAGGCACCATTCTTCGAAAGAAGCAACCGAAAGCCTCCTGAGGCTTGTGGATGCCCACATTCCTGACACATCCACCCTGCCGCTGTCCAAATACCTCTTCTACAACCAGTTTGCCACCTGCACAAGGAAACACACATTTCACATGTATTGCCCCACTTGCCGCTCATATCTGTTGCAAAAAAGTAGGAGACAACGATGATACCACTACTCTTGCTGCTATCCTGTGCACTCAGTGTGACTGCAGTCACAATATTGAAAAACTGATGAAGTCCGGATCATACTTTGTTATGTTGAACATTGAGAGTCAAGTACGAGATCTTTTGGAACAGCATGGCCTGCCAATACGAAGAAAGGACGCAGGCTTCGACATGAGTAATAGAACTGACAGTGTTGTGTACAGGAAGCTTCCAATGGAGGAAGACGACGTCAGCATCACGTGGAATACCGATGGTGTCCCTGTGTTTGAGTCTTCGGGCTTCAGCATTTGGCCGCTACAACTCATTGTAAATGAACTGCCGTTCAAATCCAGAAGTGACAACGTAATCGTGGGAGTCTTGTGGTTTGGGGAATGCAAGCCTGACATGAACTGCTGTCTTCAACCTTTTGTAGACCAAATGAACCAGCTTTCATCTGGTGGGATACAGTGGACGGACACCGATGGACACTCAAGACTGTCCCGTGTGTTCGGTGGACCGTGTTCTGTGGATTCTGTTGCCAGGTGTCTCGTAATGAACATGAGTCAATTTAACGGCAAACATGGATGCGGATGGTGTAAAGCACGAGGAGAGCAGGTTGCAGTCGGAAGGGGCACCGCCCGTGTTTATCCATTGCTGCAGCCGCTTCCAAAAGCACGGACAGATGAAGGATTCAAGAAAGATGAAGCAGAAGCAGAACGGAAAGGAAAACCAGTGTATGGCGTGAAAGGCACCAGTGTTCTGTTCCTGTTGTCCTACTTTTCATTTCTTTTCGGGTTTGTTGTGGACTACATGCATGCTGTGTGTTCCGGATTCGTTCGGTCCACAGCATGCATGTGGTTCACCCACAAGGGCCTAGAGCAGTACCATTTAGGTAGCTACCTTTCTCAGATAGATCGCAAGCTTTGCACTTTACAGCCTACATGGGAATTGTCACGGTTGCCCCGGTCAGTTCATGCATGGAAATACTGGAAGGCCTCAGAGTGGCGAAATTGGCTCTTGTATTACTCGCCCGTTGTTCTGAGAGGCATATTGCCAACCCGCTATTTTCGCAACTGGCTGAAGTTCGTGTGCATCATGCACATTCTTCTTGGTAAGTCTGTGCCACTAGACAGATTAGCTCTTATTAAAAAGGAGCTGGTGATGTTTCTCAAAGAGTACCAGATGCTGTATGGGAAGCACCATATGACCTACAATGCACACTTGTTGCTTCATCTCATAGACAGTGTGCGAGAGGGGGGTCCACTGTGGTGCTACTCTTCATTCCTTCTTGAGAGCATGAACGGTGCACTTCTGAAGTTATTATATGGGACCAGGAACGTGGATAACCAAATTGTTCAGAAATACTCTCTGCGGCGTACACTGCCTAGGCTTGCAAGTAAAAGCCTTCATAAGACCCATGGCTTCGCGAAGCAGTTTGTCCAAGACACACATCACAGCTACAAACTGCGAAAGAGTGCATGGGGTGTGACTCTGATATACTATATGGAAAGGGAAAGCCACTCCCATGTGGGTCAAGGTCCTTCACACAGCTCACAGTTGACGGCTTTACGTTCTGCACTAAACACCTTGACAAATCTAGACGGTGTAACTCATTTATCTTCACGGACGGAAATTTTGGCAGAATTCGTTCTATTCTTCTCCCTGCTGCTTCTGAGAGTACGCAATCCATACGATTAGAGGTAGAGAAAATGAAGGTAAAAGATCATGTTATCACATCCATAGGTGGGTTACCCATTCTATTCGTGGAAGTTGAGGCTACCGCAGAGCTATTCAATGTATCATTCAAGGATATACAGAAGTGTATCTATCTGAATTTCTGCTAGTGCGACATACTTGTGTGTGCTGCACAAGAATGGTACAGTCGAGACAAGATAGAGTTCCTGCTGCAAACAAGCTGACAGTCCTACAGGATCTATCGACACATGTCATGTCAAGTATATACCATTTCATTACCCCATTTTTATTTCTATGCTATTAATTTCTTGTATGCATTGTTATACAGTGACTATACTCTCTCTTGTTTGAGAACATCATGCAGTGCTGCCCTGTTGGCACCCTGTGTCTTCTGCATTTGGCACTCTTACCTGCTTTTATTTTTATTCATATAGTCACTTTTATTTTTGTGTATGTAATTTATTAATCATTTAGTACATCATTCATTAAGTACCTGTGCAACAGTTTCATTGATTTGCTTGTCATTGTGTTAAATATATTCGTATCACACCGTTCATCGTATGAGCATTTGCTTTTGCACTGTACATTACCCTTTCTATTGACAACGGTGTATGTCACTGTACCAACTGCCATTAGTTCACTGTTTATTAAGACAAGGATCCAGGAACACAATGGAGGTTTCATCAGGCTTTTTGCAATGTTTGAAGATAACAAGGTCAGAGTACCTTGTTGCTCTGATTTGACAAACTTCTTAGTCTCAAAAAATAAATAAATAAATTTGAAAACATTCAAGCAGAAATGTTCATCCTTTGCATTTCTTTGTGTATTTTTTTTTCTAACACGTTTAATTTGCTTCATCGATACATGGGACTCGTAAGCCTACTGATTTCCTGTGGGTGGCCGTCCTTGCTGTAAATGTACTGCTTGCGACATACTTGTTTGATATCTCCAGCCCCCGTAAAAGCGGGTTACCGAACCAAGTTGCTGTGCTACCGTCGCCATCGCCTTACTTCCGTTCCCCTGGGGGCGGCGGTGCTGCGCAGCGCCACCAGACGGGAGAGATGGCGATCCGATAACAGCACATCGTCTGCTAGCTCCAATGCGTCGACGGGGCAGCGCCTTCTTCGGAATGCGGAGTGCGGATGCGTGGACCAATGAATGGTCAGAACACCTCAGGGGTAACACATCGGGAACAATCGAGAAAGTGTTGATAAGATTGTCAACACTTTCTCGATTGTTCCTAAGGTGTTCTTCTTCCCTCTACGCTTCCCTGCCCAGGCGAATGAGCGCAGTGATTGAGAGTGGAGGCCCAGTGTTCCACAGCGTTTCTTTGCCTCATTTTGTATAAATGTATTATTTCTTTTTTTAATCCTAGCCAGCAAGCGAGACTTTGTTGCTTCACATAACACCAGTAAATAAAATGAGGTAATCCCTCGCTTGTGCCAGTTTCACGGAGCAGCCGTTGTCCCTTACATTACTGTGACACCTTTCACAAAAAGTCGACGACCGCAGGAACTGCTCACATGTGGCCTAATCCCGGTGTACTTATGTTTCAAAAACAGTAAACAGGAACAAAAGGAAACAGGTTACAATTCCCATTGCACTCAACATTCCGAGGAAAGCACTGCCCCGTTGACGCATTTGGAGCTAGCAGACGACGCGCGGTTATCGGATCGCCATCTCTCCCGTCTGGTGGCGCTGCGCAGCCCCGCCGCCACCAGGGGAACGGAAGTGAGGCGAAGGCGACGGTAGCACAGCAACTTGGTTCGGTAACCCGCTTTTACGGGGGCTGGAGATATCAAACAAGTATGTCGCAAGCAGTACTTCTAGCCGTGTCTTTTTTTCTCACGCTTTTCATTTGCCAGGTCGATACATGAGACTCGTCAACATTAAATGTCGTGTAAGCCTACTGGTTTCCTGTGAGTGGCCGTCCTTGCTGTAAATATACTTCTAGCCGTGTATTTTTTTCTAACGCTTTTAATTTAACATGTCGATACATGGAACTCATCAACATTAAATGTCGTGTAAGCCTACTGATTTCCTGTGAGTGGCCGTCCTTGCTGTAAATGTACTTCTACCCGTGTATTTTTTTCTCACGCTTTTCATTTGCCAGGTCGATACATGGGACTCGTCAACATTAAATGTCGTGTAAGCCTACTGGTTTCCTGTGAGTGGCCGTCCTTGCTGTAAATATACTTCTAGCCGTGTATTTTTTTCTAACGCTTTTAATTTAACATGTCGATACATGGAACTCATCAACATTAAATGTCGTGTAAGCCTACTGATTTCCTGTGAGTGGCCGTCCTTGCTGTAAATGTACTTCTACCCGTGTATTTTTTTCTCACGCTTTTAATTTGCCAGGTCGATACACGGGACTCGTCAACATTAAATGTCGTGTAAGCCTACTGGTTTCCTGTGAGTGGCCGTCCTTGCTGTAAATATACTTCTAGCCGTGTATTTTTTTCTAACGCTTTTAATTTAACATGTCGATACATGGAACTCATCAACATTAAATGTCGTGTAAGCCTACTGATTTCCTGTGAGTGGCCGTCCTTGCTGTAAATGTACTTCTACCCGTGTATTTTTTTCTCACGCTTTTAATTTGCCAGGTCGATACACGGGACTCGTCAACATTAAATGTCGTGTAAGCCTACTGATTTCCTGTGAGTGGCCGTCCTTGCTGTAAATGTACTTCTCGCCGTGTCTTTTTTTCTCACGCTTTTAATTTGCCAGATCGATACATGGGACTCATCAAAATTAAATGTTGTGTAAGCCTACTGGTTTCCTGTGAGTGGCCGTCCTTGCTGTAAATATACTTCTACCCGTGTATTTTTTTCTCACGCTTTTAATTTAACATGTCGATACATGGAACTCATCAACATTAAATGTCGTGTAAGCCTACTGATTTCCTGTGAGTGGCCGTCCTTGCTGTAAATGTACTTCTACCCGTGTATTTTTTTCTCACGCTTTTAATTTGCCAGGTCGATACATGGGACTCGTCAACATTAAATGTCGTGTAAGCCTACTGGTTTCCTGTGAGTGGCCGTCCTTGCTGTAAATATACTTCTAGCCGTGTATTTTTTTCTAACGCTTTTAATTTAACATGTCGATACATGGAACTCATCAACATTAAATGTCGTGTAAGCCTACTGATTTCCTGTGAGTGGCCGTCCTTGCTGTAAATGTACTTCTACCCGTGTATTTTTTTCTCACGCTTTTAATTTGCCAGGTCGATACACGGGACTCGTCAACATTAAATGTCGTGTAAGCCTACTGGTTTCCTGTGAGTGGCCGTCCTTGCTGTAAATGTACTTCTAGCCGTGTATTTTTTTCTCACGCTTTTAATTTAACATGTCGATACATGGAACTCATCAACATTAAATGTCGTGTAAGCCTACTGATTTCCTGTGAGTGGCCGTCCTTGCTGTAAATGTACTTCTAGCCGTGTATTTTTTTCTCACGCTTTTAATTTAACATGTCGATACATGGAACTCATCAACATTAAATGTCGTGTAAGCCTACTGATTTCCTGTGAGTGGCCGTCCTTGCTGTAAATGTACTTCTACCCGTGTATTTTTTTCTAACGCTTTTAATTTAACATGTCGATACATGGAACTCATCAACATTAAATGTCGTGTAAGCCTACTGATTTCCTGTGAGTGGCCGTCCTTGCTGTAAATGTACTTCTAGCCGTGTATTTTTTTCTAACGCTTTTAATTTAACATGTCGATACATGGAACTCATCAACATTAAATGTCGTGTAAGCCTACTGATTTCCTGTGAGTGGCCGTCCTTGCTGTAAATGTACTTCTACCCGTGTATTTTTTTCTCACGCTTTTAATTTGCCAGGTCGATACACGGGACTCGTCAACATTAAATGTCGTGTAAGCCTACTGATTTCCTGTGAGTGGCCGTCCTTGCTGTAAATGTACTTCTCGCCGTGTCTTTTTTTCTCACGCTTTTAATTTGCCAGATCGATACATGGGACTCATCAAAATTAAATGTTGTGTAAGCCTACTGGTTTCCTGTGAGTGGCCGTCCTTGCTGTAAATGTACTTCTAGCCGTGTATTTTTTTCTCACGCTTTTAATTTAACATGTCGATACATGGAACTCATCAACATTAAATGTCGTGTAAGCCTACTGATTTCCTGTGAGTGGCCGTCCTTGCTGTAAATGTACTTCTACCCGTGTATTTTTTTCTCACGCTTTTAATTTGCCAGGTCGATACATGGGACTCGTCAACATTAAATGTCGTGTAAGCCTACTGGTTTCCTGTGAGTGGCCGTCCTTGCTGTAAATATACTTCTAGCCGTGTATTTTTTTCTAACGCTTTTAATTTAACATGTCGATACATGGAACTCATCAACATTAAATGTCGTGTAAGCCTACTGATTTCCTGTGAGTGGCCGTCCTTGCTGTAAATGTACTTCTAGCCGTGTATTTTTTTCTCACGCTTTTAATTTAACATGTCGATACATGGAACTCATCAACATTAAATGTCGTGTAAGCCTACTGATTTCCTGTGAGTGGCCGTCCTTGCTGTAAATGTACTTCTAGCCGTGTATTTTTTTCTCACGCTTTTAATTTAACATGTCGATACATGGAACTCATCAACATTAAATGTCGTGTAAGCCTACTGATTTCCTGTGAGTGGCCGTCCTTGCTGTAAATGTACTTCTACCCGTGTATTTTTTTCTCACGCTTTTAATTTGCCAGGTCGATACATGGGACTCGTCAACATTAAATGTCGTGTAAGCCTACTGGTTTCCTGTGAGTGGCCGTCCTTGCTGTAAATATACTTCTAGCCGTGTATTTTTTTCTAACGCTTTTAATTTAACATGTCGATACATGGAACTCATCAACATTAAATGTCGTGTAAGCCTACTGATTTCCTGTGAGTGGCCGTCCTTGCTGTAAATGTACTTCTACCCGTGTATTTTTTTCTCACGCTTTTAATTTGCCAGGTCGATACACGGGACTCGTCAACATTAAATGTCGTGTAAGCCTACTGATTTCCTGTGAGTGGCCGTCCTTGCTGTAAATGTACTTCTCGCCGTGTCTTTTTTTCTCACGCTTTTAATTTGCCAGATCGATACATGGGACTCATCAAAATTAAATGTTGTGTAAGCCTACTGGTTTCCTGTGAGTGGCCGTCCTTGCTGTAAATGTACTTCTACCCGTGTATTTTTTTCTCACGCTTTTAATTTAACATGTCGATACATGGAACTCATCAACATTAAATGTCGTGTAAGCCTACTGATTTCCTGTGAGTGGCCGTCCTTGCTGTAAATGTACTTCTACCCGTGTATTTTTTTCTCACGCTTTTAATTTGCCAGGTCGATACATGGGACTCGTCAACATTAAATGTCGTGTAAGCCTACTGGTTTCCTGTGAGTGGCCGTCCTTGCTGTAAATATACTTCTAGCCGTGTATTTTTTTCTCACGCTTTTAATTTGCCAGGTCGATACATGGGACTCGTCAACATTAAATGTCGTGTAAGCCTACTGATTTCCTGTGAGTGGCCGTCCTTGCTGTAAATATACTTCTAGCCGTGTATTTTTTTCTAACGCTTTTAATTTAACATGTCGATACATGGAACTCATCAACATTAAATGTCGTGTAAGCCTACTGATTTCCTGTGAGTGGCCGTCCTTGCTGTAAATGTACTTCTACCCGTGTATTTTTTTCTCACGCTTTTAATTTGCCAGATCGATACATGGGACTCATCAAAATTAAATGTTGTGTAAGCCTACTGGTTTCCTGTGAGTGGCCGTCCTTGCTGTAAATGTACTTCTACCCGTGTATTTTTTTCTCACGCTTTTAATTTGCCAGATCGATACACGGGACTCGTCAACATTAAATGTCGTGTAAGCCTACTGATTTCCTGTGAGTGGCCGTCCTTGCTGTAAATGTACTTCTCGCCGTGTCTTTTTTTCTCACGCTTTTAATTTGCCAGATCGATACATGGGACTCATCAAAATTAAATGTTGTGTAAGCCTACTGGTTTCCTGTGAGTGGCCGTCCTTGCTGTAAATGTACTTCTAGCCGTGTATTTTTTTCTCACGCTTTTAATTTAACATGTCGATACATGGAACTCATCAACATTAAATGTCGTGTAAGCCTACTGATTTCCTGTGAGTGGCCGTCCTTGCTGTAAATGTACTTCTACCCGTGTATTTTTTTCTCACGCTTTTAATTTGCCAGGTCGATACATGGGACTCGTCAACATTAAATGTCGTGTAAGCCTACTGGTTTCCTGTGAGTGGCCGTCCTTGCTGTAAATATACTTCTAGCCGTGTATTTTTTTCTAACGCTTTTAATTTAACATGTCGATACATGGAACTCATCAACATTAAATGTCGTGTAAGCCTACTGATTTCCTGTGAGTGGCCGTCCTTGCTGTAAATGTACTTCTACCCGTGTATTTTTTTCTCACGCTTTTAATTTGCCAGGTCGATACACGGGACTCGTCAACATTAAATGTCGTGTAAGCCTACTGATTTCCTGTGAGTGGCCGTCCTTGCTGTAAATGTACTTCTAGCCGTGTCTTTTTTTCTAACGCTTTTAATTTAACATGTCGATACATGGAACTCATCAACATTAAATGTCGTGTAAGCCTACTGATTTCCTGTGAGTGGCCGTCCTTGCTGTAAATGTACTTCTAGCCGTGTCTTTTTTTCTCACGCTTTTAATTTGCCAGGTCGATACACGGGACTCGTCAACATTAAATGTCGTGTAAGCCTACTGATTTCCTGTGAGTGGCCGTCCTTGCTGTAAATGTACTTCTACCCGTGTATTTTTTTCTCACGCTTTTAATTTGCCAGGTCGATACACGGGACTCGTCAACATTAAATGTCGTGTAAGCCTACTGATTTCCTGTGAGTGGCCGTCCTTGCTGTAAATGTACTTCTACCCGTGTCTTTTTTTCTAACGCTTTTAATTTAACATGTCGATACATGGAACTCATCAACATTAAATGTCGTGTAAGCCTACTGATTTCCTGTGAGTGGCCGTCCTTGCTGTAAATGTACTTCTAGCCGTGTCTTTTTTTCTCACGCTTTTAATTTGCCAGGTCGATACACGGGACTCGTCAACATTAAATGTCGTGTAAGCCTACTGATTTCCTGTGAGTGGCCGTCCTTGCTGTAAATGTACTTCTAGCCGTGTCTTTTTTTCTAACGCTTTTAATTTAACATGTCGATACATGGAACTCATCAACATTAAATGTCGTGTAAGCCTACTGATTTCCTGTGAGTGGCCGTCCTTGCTGTAAATGTACTTCTAGCCGTGTCTTTTTTTCTAACGCTTTTAATTTAACATGTCGATACATGGAACTCATCAACATTAAATGTCGTGTAAGCCTACTGATTTCCTGTGAGTGGCCGTCCTTGCTGTAAATGTACTTCTACCCGTGTATTTTTTTCTCACGCTTTTAATTTGCCAGGTCGATACACGGGACTCGTCAACATTAAATGTCGTGTAAGCCTACTGATTTCCTGTGAGTGGCCGTCCTTGCTGTAAATGTACTTCTAGCCGTGTCTTTTTTTCTAACGCTTTTAATTTAACATGTCGATACATGGAACTCATCAACATTAAATGTCGTGTAAGCCTACTGATTTCCTGTGAGTGGCCGTCCTTGCTGTAAATGTACTTCTAGCCGTGTATTTTTTTCTCACGCTTTTAATTTGCCAGATCGATACATGGGACTCATCAAAATTAAATGTTGTGTAAGCCTACTGGTTTCCTGTGAGTGGCCGTCCTTGCTGTAAATGTACTTCTAGCCGTGTATTTTTTTCTCACGCTTTTAATTTAACATGTCGATACATGGAACTCATCAACATTAAATGTCGTGTAAGCCTACTGATTTCCTGTGAGTGGCCGTCCTTGCTGTAAATGTACTTCTAGCCGTGTATTTTTTTCTCACGCTTTTAATTTAACATGTCGATACATGGAACTCATCAACATTAAATGTCGTGTAAGCCTACTGATTTCCTGTGAGTGGCCGTCCTTGCTGTAAATGTACTTCTAGCCGTGTATTTTTTTCTAACGCTTTTAATTTAACATGTCGATACATGGAACTCATCAACATTAAATGTCGTGTAAGCCTACTGATTTCCTGTGAGTGGCCGTCCTTGCTGTAAATGTACTTCTAGCCGTGTCTTTTAGAGATGAACATGATAATTGAGAAGTAATAGTGGAGACAAGTGCAGAGAATGACATCATCTTAATTATTACACTACGTTTATGGGCTTAGAGCATAGCAGCAGCCTCTCCGGATATCATGCGCGAAAAACTATACGGAGCACTGAGAGGCGCAGAGAAAACAAGGAAAATAGATGGAGTAGTTATGTAGAGGGTCATTGTGTGAAAATTTTTAATTATCTCTCTTTCCTCGATTTTTTTTCTTTTGCACGTTGAAAATGCAAGCAAAATCAACAATACAGAGTGTAAACCGACAATTTCAGTGCTCCTGAACGTTGGGATAATCGTTCGTGAAGAACTATGTGCGAAGAGCTTGCAAAGTCTGCTTGCAAAAATTTTCAATGTCTCCTTTGGAAAAGAAGCTCGTTTGTTTCTGTTGGTGTGTCAAGTGAAGTTTTTCATTGACGAATTGTATATGCGAATGCCTAATAACTATACCGCTCAGCTGTTTACGCTCAGGTACTTTGCTATAAATTAGGTCCTTTCCAGGGTCATTACCCCCAGCCCCCAGGGAGGTGTACACTCCCCCTGAATTTTTCCAACCACTCCCCTGTAATTCATGAGATTTCCCGATACAGCTTGGCCACCAATACATATGCCCATAGATATGTACCCATATAGATATACCACCCTATGATTCGCTCCACTCGAAATCACGCAGACATCTTATCACGCCGGGTACCGCATCTTGGCTTGTATGCGCATTGATGATAGTGCCAGCCGCAACAAAAATGACAACGAAGAAATTGTCGTTCCTCTTCGCTGCTGATACGAGTTGCGCAACGGGCTAAAAGCTGATACCTTCCGTTTGAATTCAGCATGAGAGAGCCGCGACGATATGGCAAGGAAAAAAACTTGCCAATATCCCTTTAAGGCCAGACCCACACAATTGTGTCGGTCTGAATCTCGCGCTCGTGCTGTCCTGCAAACGTTCGCTGCGCGAAGAAAACGAAACCAAAACATTGCCTACACATTTTTGTACAACGTGCTATGTGATTTGTTCGCATTTCTGTCACTAGAGGTTCCGTTGAGCACTTCCAAAATGGCGCTTTCCAGGGAGCCAAGAAAGACGTCGACTCGCAGCAGTAAGTTGCTATTTTGTGGCGGTAAATGTTTTTATCTGTAACTTAAACGCAACGGGAGGGTTGTTGAATGGTTTCGAACACTTGTGAAACGATTTATTTTAATCTGCAGCCCAAATACATCACATACGACGTTGTCAAAATATGGCCAACACAATCGTGTTGGTCAGGCCCGAAAGCATGCATTGTGTAACTTACTACTCTGCTACCGTAATGCTTCAAGTTTTGTAGGAACTACCAAAATAGAAGCTGTTACATGCACTGTTCTGCTGCGTTAGTTAATGGGGTGTTATTGTTCGGTTTTAAAACTTCAACTACATAGTTCCTTCTTTATTTTTAGGGCGCTTTGATCCCGAGAATGACGTCGACATGGAGGAAATATTAAAAATACTAGAAGCACCCGACTCTGAATGCGACGTCAGTGATGACG